>NC_091216.1:17229589-17234589 GCF_040958095.1 Procambarus clarkii | reverse complement strand
CTGCTAGGCCGTCTTCTCTCCTCTGCTGGCTGCTGTTCTTCTCTGTCTCGTTAATGCTCTCGAATCGATAGCTCTCCGAGTATATATTGGGGAACCTAGTAACTAACTCCGCCCACAAGCAGATAGCCTCAGACGTTCTACCAAGCCACTCCTTAAACGTCGGCATGTTTGAAGGCTACCAAGCTCCAATTATAAGATTAGCAGAAGCAAGGTGAAATTCGCATGATCTGACCTCAGGTCACTTGCTGGTCATTAACGCGTAGAGGTGTGACTTTCCGGTCGACAAACTGGCGCCTTCTCAAATCCCTGTCTGTGACTCCTGAATCTCTATGTATTTTAAATAAACTTAACCAAACACTTTTACAGTGTTACATGCTCTCTCCCTCTCTGCTCCCTCCCCCTGTGCTCACTCCCTCTCTGCTCCCTCCCCCTGTGCTCTCTCCCTCTCTGCTCCCTCCCCCTGTGCTCTCTCCCTCTCTGCTCCCTCCCCCTGTGCTCTCTCCCTCTCTGCTCCCTCCCCCAGTGCTCTCTCCCTCTCTGCTCCCTCCCCCTGTGCTCTCTCCCTCTCTGCTCCCTCCCCCAGTGCTCTCTCCCTCTCTGCTCCCTCCCCCTGTGCTCTCTCCCTCTCTGCTCCCTCACCCAGTGCTCTCTCCCTCTCTGCTCCCTCCCCCTGTGCTCTCTCCCTCTCTGCTCCCTCCCCCTGTGCTCTCTCCCTCTCTGCTCCCTCCCCCTGTGCTCTCTCCCTCTCTGCTCCCTCCCTCTCTGCTCCCTCCCCCTGTGCTCTCTCCCTCCCCCTGTGCTCTCTCCCTCTCTGCTCGCTCCCCCTGTGCTCTCTCCCTCTCTGCTCCCTCCCCCTGTGCTCTCTCCCTCTCTGCTCCCTCCCCCAGTGCTCTCTCCCTCTCTGCTCCCTCCCCCTGTGCTCTCTCCCTCTCTGCTCCCTCCCCCTGTGCTCTCTCCCTCTCTGCTCCCTCCCCCTGTGCTCTCTCCCTCTCTGCTCCCTCCCCCAGTGCTCTCTCCCTCTCTGCTCCCTCCCCCTGTGCTCTCTCCCTCTCTGCTCCCTCCCCCAGTGCTCTCTCCCTCTCTGCTCCCTCCCCCTGTGCTCTCTCCCTCTCTGCTCGCTCCCCCTGTGCTCTCTCCCTCTCTGCTCCCTCCCCCTGTGCTCTCTCCCTCTCTGCTCCCTCACCCAGTGCTCTCTCCCTCTCTGCTCCCTCCCCCTGTGCTCTCTCCCTCTCTGCTCCCTCCCCCTGTGCTCTCTCCCTCTCTGCTCCCTCCCCCTGTGCTCTCTCCCTCTCTGCTCCCTCCCTCTCTGCTCCCTCCCCCTGTGCTCTCTCCCTCTCTGCTCCCTCCCCCTGTGCTCTCTCCCTCTCTGCTCCCTCCCCCAGTGCTCTCTCCCTCTCTGCTCCCTCCCCCAGTGCTCTCTCCCTCTCTGCTCCCTCCCCCTGTGCTCTCTCCCTCCCCCTGTGCTCTCTCCCTCTCTGCTCCCTCCCCCAGTGCTCTCTCCCTCTCTGCTCCCTCCCCCTGTGCTCTCTCCCTCTCTGCTCTTTCCCCCAGTGCTCTCTCCCTCTCTGCTCCCTCCCCCTGTGCTCTCTCCCTCTCTGCTCGCTCCCCCTGTGCTCTCTCCCTCTCTGCTCCCTCCCCCTGTGCTCTCTCCCTCTCTGCTCTTTCCCCCAGTGCTCTCTCCCTCTCTGCTCCCTCCCCCTGTGCTCTCTCCCTCTCTGCTCGCTCCCCCTGTGCTCTCTCCCTCTCTGCTCCCTCCCCCTGTGCTCTCTCCCTCTCTGCTCCCTCCCCCAGTGCTCTCTCCCTCTCTGCTCCCTCCCCCTGTGCTCTCTCCCTCTCTGCTCGCTCCCCCTGTGCTCTCTCCCTCTCTGCTCCCTCCCCCTGTGCTCTCTCCCTCTCTGCTCCCTCCCCCAGTGCTCTCTCCCTCTCTGCTCCCTCCCCCTGTGCTCTCTCCCTCTCTGCTCCCTCCCCCTGTGCTCTCTCCCTCTCTGCTCCCTCCCCCTGTGCTCTCTCCCTCTCTGCTCCCTCCCTCTCTGCTCCCTCCCCCTGTGCTCTCTCCCTCTCTGCTCCCTCCCCCTGTGCTCTCTCCCTCTCTGCTCCCTCCCCCAGTGCTCTCTCCCTCTCTGCTCCCTCCCCCAGTGCTCTCTCCCTCTCTGCTCCCTCCCCCTGTGCTCTCTCCCTCCCCCTGTGCTCTCTCCCTCTCTGCTCCCTCCCCCAGTGCTCTCTCCCTCTCTGCTCCCTCCCCCTGTGCTCTCTCCCTCTCTGCTCTTTCCCCCAGTGCTCTCTCCCTCTCTGCTCCCTCCCCCTGTGCTCTCTCCCTCTCTGCTCGCTCCCCCTGTGCTCTCTCCCTCTCTGCTCCCTCCCCCTGTGCTCTCTCCCTCTCTGCTCGCTCCCCCTGTGCTCTATCCCTCTCTGCTCCCTCCCCCTGTGCTCTCTCCCTCTCTGCTCCCTCCCCCAGTGCTCTCTCCCTCTCTGCTCCCTCCCCCTGTGCTCTCTCCCTCTCTGCTCGCTCCCCCTGTGCTCTCTCCCTCTCTGCTCCCTCCCCCTGTGCTCTCTCCCTCTCTGCTCGCTCCCCCTGTGCTCTCTCCCTCTCTGCTCCCTCCCCCTGTGCTCTCTCCCTCTCTGCTCCCTCCCCCAGTGCTCTCTCCCTCTCTGCTCCCTCCCCCTGTGCTCTCTCCCTCTCTGCTCGCTCCCCCTGTGCTCTCTCCCTCTCTGCTCCCTCCCCCTGTGCTCTCTCCCTCTCTGCTCGCTCCCCCTGTGCTCTCTCCCTCTCTGCTCCCTCCCCCTGTGCTCTCTCCCTCTCTGCTCCCTCCCCCAGTGCTCTCTCCCTCTCTGCTCCCTCCCCCTGTGCTCTCTCCCTCTCTGCTCGCTCCCCCTGTGCTCTCTCCCTCTCTGCTCCCTCCCCCTGTGCTCTCTCCCTCTCTGCTCGCTCCCCCTGTGCTCTCTCCCTCTCTGCTCCCTCCCCCTGTGCTCTCTCCCTCTCTGCTCCCTCCCCCAGTGCTCTCTCCCTCTCTGCTCCCTCCCCCAGTGCTCTCTCCCTCTCTGCTCCCTCCCCCTGTGCTCTCTCCCTCTCTGCTCGCTCCCCCTGTGCTCTCTCCCTCTCTGCTCGCTCCCCCTGTGCTCTCTCCCTCTCTGCTCCCTCCCCCTGTGCTCTCTCCCTCTCTGCTCGCTCCCCCTGTGCTCTCTCCCTCTCTGCTCCCTCCCCCTGTGCTCCCTCCCCCAGTGCTCTCTCCCTCTCTGCTCCCTCCCCTGTGCTCTCTCCCTCTCTGCTCCCTCCAACTGTGCTCTCTTCCTCTCTGCTCGCTCCCCCTGTGCTCTCTCCCTCTCTGCTCGCTCCCCCTGTGCTCTCTCCCTCTCTGCTCGCTCCCCCTGTGCTCTCTCCCTCTCTCCTCCCTCACCAGTGCTCCCTCCCCCAGTGCTCCCTCCCTCCCTGCTCCCTCCCCTCAGTGCTGTCTCCCTCTCTGCTCCCCCCAGTGCTCTCTCCCTCTCTGCTCCCTCACCAGTGCTCCCTCCCCCAGTGCTCCCTCTCCCCTGTGCTCTCTCCCTCTCTGCTCTCTCCCTCTCTGCTCCCTCCCACGTATCTGGAAAGCTCCCTGGGTGACTGTCAGCGAGCTCCACCTCACCATAGCCACTCCACACCACCACACTCCACCACCCAGACACTCACCACCAGCCTACCCATCACGGCAGGTGAGGGTGGTGAGTAAGAGTCACTGGTCCCCGTTAACGAGTGAATACCGCCAGTGATCCATCGCCAGGAACTAGGCAACTGTTTGTATTGTATTTATCTGGTTTTACAGGATAAAGCAGTCTCCGTGGCGTGGTGGTAAGACGCTCGCCTGGCGTTCCGCGATGCGCTTTGTCTTGGGTTCGTATCCTGCCGGGGAGGAAGGGGGGGGGGGGAATTACTGGGCGCAAATCCCAGTAATTGTTAAACTATTCTTCGCGGGGGTGGTATTCCAGGGACCATAGTATTAAGGACCTGCCAGACACGCTACGCGTACTGCTGGCTCTACAAGGATGTAACAACTCTTGTATATCAATAACAAAAAATACATTAGCGCCCCTGACTCACTATGGCAATATCTTGACCAAACATGCTGGCCGCCCTCTTTAATTCACACCCACACACCCACACTCTAGCCACCCACTACCCGCCCACCCGCCTGCTTGATAGGGTTCTGGGAGGTGTTCAACTCCCCAAGCCCGTCCCGAGGCCAGACTTGACCTGTGAGAGTTTGGTCCACCAGGCTGTTGCTTGGAGCGGCCCGCAGGCCCACATACCCACCACAGCCCGGTTGGTCCGGCACTCCTTGGAGGAAACAATCTAGTTTCCTCTTGAAGATGTCCACGGTTGTTCCGGCAATATTTCTTATAGTCGCTGGGAGGACGTTGAACAACCGCGGACCTCTGATGTTTATACAGTGTTCTCTGATTGTGCCTATGGCACCTCTGCTCTTCACTGGTTCTATTCTGCATTTTCTTCCATATCGTTCACTCCAGTACGTTGTTAATTTACTGTGTAGATTTGGGACCTGGCCCTCCAGTATCTTCCAGGTGTATATTATTTGGTATCTCTCTCGTCTCCTTTCTAGTGAGTACATTTGGAGAGCTTTGAGACGATCCCAATAATTTAGGTGCTTTATCTCGTCTATGCGTGCCGTATATTACCTAGCAGTGAATAGGTACCCAGGAGTCAGCTTGATGTGGGGGTTGCATCCTGGGGAGTGTCAGTAGTTCCACAGGGGGGAGGGGGGGTGACATCGATATAAGCCTAACATGTGTAGAGTATATACACTGGCAGCCTGTCCCCCGGCACAATGATTAATTAGAAGCCTCGCGGCTGAGTGAACAGCGCTCGGGGGTCAAGTCCTAAGGACCCGGGTTCTGCTCCCGGTCGAGGCAGAAACAAAAGGGCAGTTTATTTCACTCTGATGCACCTGTTCACCCTAGCAATAAATAAGTACCTGGGAGTTAGACAGCTGCTACGGGCTGCTTCCTGG
>NC_091216.1:17194589-17224589 GCF_040958095.1 Procambarus clarkii | reverse complement strand
GGAAAGGGTTACAGAGGCATATAATGGGCTCAGGGACTGAACCCCACAATTCATTTAGCTAAGCTGGACATCTTCAAGAGGAAACTAGATTGTTTCCTTCAAGGAGTACCGGATCAGCCGGGCTGTGGTGGGTATGTGGGCCTGCGGGCCGCTCCAAGCAACAGCCTGGTGGACCAAACTCTCACAAGTCAAGCCTGGCCTCGGGTCGGGCTTAGGGAGTAGAAGAACTCCCAGAACCCCATCAACCAGGTATCAACCAGGTATCAACTAGGTAAGCAAGTTGCAATCTTGATGAGCTAGTTACAAAATTCAGTATAAGTCGTCACATCAACAATGGGTTCCAGATTGACCACAAGTTGTTTCTTAATTAAGCAACTGACATATGTGGAGAGCTAGTGTCACAATTGATATGTTTGTCCTGCACACCGCCCCCCATCCAGTGGGCAGCGGTGGATAGGTTACAATCACTTAGTTACTACCTACAGTTAGCAAACTGGGGATATTTGGCTAAAATTTCTGGCAGCAGATCATTTTGAATGAAATATTTACACATCGTTGGAACATTTGTTATAGAATTGTCTCTAAATTCACGTATCTTTTCACACTCCATCACATAGTGACGGAGGGTGTGCGAATAATTTTGTTGACACAGTTTACATTTGGTCAGGTCTACATCGGCAGATAATGAGAATTCCCAGAGATACTTGTCGCCGAGTCTAAGCCGAGCAGTAGTAACATCTAGAAGTCTGCTGATGTTATTGGATGATCCATAGATGTGTGGCTCCTCTTGCATGATAGTATGATAGTATCTACATCAGCAGATAATGAGATTTCCCAGAGATACTTGTCGCCGAGTCTAAGCCGAGCAGTAGTAACATCTAGAAGTCTGCTGATGTTATTGGATGATCTATAGATGTGTGGCTCCTCTTGCATGATAGTATGATGATAGATGGAATTACTGGTGTCGATTTCACTTTGCCTCAGATCCACAAGATCTTGTTGAAGTTCTCGGTGTACTGCTGCTCTCAGATTGCTCATTGACAATCCAAGGTTACACTCAACGGCTCCTTTAAAGGCAGATTCTTTGGGTAACTCATCAGCTCTATCATGCATCCGGAGGCCAACATGAGATGGAGACCACATGAAATGGACTCTGTTACCATAATTAATAATTTTGTTGTATTTGTGTCTAGCTTCGGACACGAGCATGTTACAGTTATGTCTTAAAGAGATGAGAGCAATTAAGGATGACAAGGAGTCACTTACAATTAATGTATCAAGTTTGGAGACTTGTACACATTTCAGTGCAAGGATCAAGGCAAATAGTTCGGTCTGAAGGGTAGAGGCCCAGTTGTTTATACGGACTCCCCACTCAAAGTACAAGCCATCGCCCATTGTCAGAACAACTGCACTTCCAGCAGCACCCGTGGGGCGGTGTAGGGAACCATCAGTGTATATGGTGTGAGAGAGAGAATGTTCTGTGGACAGAGCATCAATATGGCTTAAGGCGTTGAGCTTTCCTTCAAGACGAAGCTTGGGCTGATCTCTAATTTGCTTCTTGGGTGGAAAGGGAGGGATTAAAACTGGAAAGGGTGTAACCTCCCACGGTGCAGGAAAGTGCCGTTGTTGTCTCTTGGTACAAGTCATGAACCCCATACATTCTGAGTTGAGTTCGTTTTTGTTATCCATTTGGAACAATGCTGATCTTCAATAAAGAAATTCTGGAGGGCTTCTGTGCAAGGGTTAGGATGAGTTAGCCTAAGCATTTTTATACCAATTTGACAGTTAATTTCAGTAACACGATCAACAACGCTCAGAATATTAAGTTCCTTTCTCATATTAAGTATCTTTGTGGTACGAGGGCACCCAAGGATTATCCTCAAGGCTTCGTTCTGCAATTTTTCAAGCCCTCCAAGTTTTCTTTCAGGCATCAAAACAAGCAGAGGTGCAGCATAATCCACTAAAGATCTGATGTGTGCAAGGTACATCATTTTGACAATTCTGACACTGGCACCATAGCCTGAGTGATAACCTGCAACAGCCTTGAGAGCTCGGAGCCTCTCTTTATACTGACGACAGAGTCTGAATACAACAGGACCATACAGTGGCACCTCAAGGCCAAGGTATTTGAATCTGTTTACATAGTCAAGCTGGGATCCATCAGACAGTTGCATCTTGCGAACAGCTCCTCCCTGCCTGGGTGGGCGCCGATTGTGTATCTTTGTTTTCTCTGCTGAGATAATTATACCTAGGTCCTGACATGAGTCTAATACAGAGTTAAGAGTGTTCTGCGTGTTAGCATACCCAGCGGTGTGTATCATTATAGCATCAGCATACCCAGCGGTGTGTATCATTATATCATCAGCATACCCAGTGGTGTTTATCATTATATCATCAGCATACCCAGCGGTGTGTATCATTATATCATCAGCATACCCAGTGGTGTTTATCATTATATCATCAGCATACCCAGCGGTGTGTATCATTATATCATCAGCATACCCAGCGGTGTGTATCATTATATCATCAGCATACCCAGTGGTGTGTATCATTATATCATCAGCATACCCAGTGGTGTGTATCATTATATCATCAGCATACCCAGTGGTGTGTATCATTATATCATCAGCATAGCTAATGATGTGGACGTTGGGTTTGTTCGGTATAGAGTTTAACAGTGTGTTTATTAAGATATTAAATAAGGTAGGACTGAGAACACCACCCTGCGGGGTACCTAGTTCAAAGTCTCTTGTTACACTCCTATGCCCCTGGAACAATACAGATGACTTCCTGTTGGATAAGAAACCCCTGATCCAAGAAAGAAGCCGACCACCAATATTCATTCTTGCAAGCTCACTCAAGATAACATGTTTATTTGCAATATCAAAGGCAGACTTAAGATCTAGGAAGGTGGTATATGACTTTTCAGTGTGCAGGGTAAGAAAGGTGGTGATGCAATGATGCACACTCCTTCCATGCATGAAGCCATATATCTGGGGGGATAGCATGGTTCTTATTCTATGGAGGAGACGGTTTAGGACCATTCTCTCGAATGTTTTGCAAATGCAGCTAGTAAGGGAAATTGGGCGGAAAGCATTCTCTTGACTTGGCTTGGGAATTGGCATGATTATACTGTTGGTCCAAGAGTTAGGAAGCTCCCCAGTAACATAGCTCATATTGTACAGCTCAAGCAGGGGATTCCCTGGTACTAAAGGGAGCAGACGCAATATGTCATAAGTGATACCATCTTCACCGGGGGATGTGGCCCTGGGAGCTAGACCTTTCTCCAAGTACACACAGATCAGCACACGTACACACACAGTACAGCACGCGTACACACACAGTACAGCCCACGTACACACACAGTACAGCCCACGTACACACACAGTACAGCCCACGTACACACACAGTACAGCCCACGTACACACACAGTACAGCCCACGTACACACACAGTACAGCACACGTACACACACAGTACAGCACACGTACACACACAGTACAGCCCACGTACACACACAGTTCAGCCCACGTACACACACAGTACAGCCCACGTACACACACAGTACAGCCCACGTACACACACAGTACAGCCCACGTACACACACAGTACAGCACACGTACACACACAGTACAGCACACGTACACACACAGTACAGCACACGTACACACACAGTACAGCCCACGTACACACACAGTACAGCCCACGTACACACACAGTACAGCCCACGTACACACACAGTACAGCCCACGTACACACACAGTACAGCCCACGTACACACACAGTACAGCCCACGTACACACACAGTACAGCCCACGTACACACACAGTACAGCCCACGTACACACACAGTACAGCCCACGTACACACACAGTACAGCACACGTACACACACAGTACAGCCCACGTATACACACAGTACAGCCCACGTACACACACAGTACAGCCCACGTACACACACAGTACAGCCCACGTACACACACAGTACAGCCCACGTACACACACAGTACAGCCCACGTACACACACAGTACAGCCCACGTACACACACAGTACAGCCCACGTACACACACAGTACAGCCCACGTACACACACAGTACAGCCCACGTACACACACAGTACAGCCCACGTACACACACAGTACAGCCCACGTACACACACAGTACAGCCCACGTACACACACAGTACAGCCCACGTACACAAACCACACCATATCATCAGAGACAAACCCCTACCTAATCCAGCCCGATAACAAACCACTAAAACCTGCATGAAGAACAAAAGGGAAGGAAAGATAAACCGCATATTCCTAAAATAGTTAACAAGTATTTGAAACTATTCCCCACAAGATGGGAGCCACAACAGTCTGAAGTAACCAGGAGAATACTAAACAGGATATGAGAATACCTGGCAGGCATAAAGTATTAGATTAAGTCACAGGATCCGTCCCGGGTCTGATATATATATATATATAGAAGCCGCCCAAGGCAACACAAGCCTTCATCTTAATGGTTGCAGACGACACCCGCCTAATGTGAGTGTGGCCACGTGGCTGTGACACACTTCACGCTTTGTGCGTTTAGACGCACATGCGTAAATATGACGACGTACACGCGTCTAAACTTGAGGACGCACACGCGTCTAAACTTGAGGACGCACACGCGTCTAAACTTGAGGACGCACACGTGTCTAAACTTGAGGACGCACACGCGTCTAAACTTGAGGACGCACACGCGTCTAAACTTGAGGACGCACACGTGTCTAAACTTGAGGACGCACACGCGTCTAAACTTGAAGACGCACACGCGTCTAAACTTGAAGACGCACACGTGTCTAAACTTGAGGACGCACACGCGTCTAAACTTGAGGACGCACACGCGTCTAAACTTGAAGACGCACACGTGTCTAAACTTGAAGACGCACACGTGTCTAAACTTGAAGACGCACACGTGTCTAAACTTGAAGACGCACACGCATCTAAACTTCAAGACGCACACGCATCTAAACTTGAAGACGCGTGTGCGTCTTCAACATAAAAACGGCCTTTAGAAACTTGCGTAAGGAATTTTTCAGAACATTATATACCACATATGTCAGACCAATCCTGGAGTATGCGGCTCCAGCATGGAGTCCATATCTAGTCAAGCATAAGACTAAGCTGAAAAAGGTTCAAAGGTTTGCCACCAGACTAGTACCCGCACTGCGGGGTATGAGCTACGAGGAGAGACTACGGGAATTAAACCTCACGTCACTGGGAGACAGAACAGTTAGGGGAGACCATGATCACCACATACAAGATTCTCAGAGGAATTAATAGGGTAGATAAAGACAGACTATTTAACACCAGAAGCACACGCACTAGAGGACACAGGTGGAAACTGAGTGCCCAAATGAGCCACAGAGATATTAGAAAGAACTTTTTCAGTGTCAGAGTAGTAGACAAGTGGAATGCATTAGGCAGTGATGTGGTGGAGGCTGACTCCATACACAGCTTAATGTGTAGATATGATAGAGCCCAGTAGGCTCAGGAACCTGTACACCTGTTGATTGACAGTTGAGAGGCGGGACCAAAGAGCCAGAACTCAACCCCCACAGGCACAACTAGGTGAGTACACACACAGGCCCCAGGGGGTTTCACGGCTGAGTGGATACCGCCTGGGGGACGAAGTCCTAATGACCCGGGTTCGATTCCCGGTGGAGGCGGAAACAAATGGGCAGTTTCTTTTACTCTGATGCATCTGTTCACCTAGCAGCAAATAGGTACCTGGGAATTAGACAGCTGCTACCGGCTGCTTCCTGGGATGTGTGTGTGTGTTAGAGATAAATATGTGTAGAAAATATAATAGGGGAAAAATACATGGGATGGAAAGGCGGGGCCCAAGAGCTAATAGCTCGATTCTGCAGATACAAATAATAGTCAAGACACACACACGTACCTACATAACACTACTTTATGTTATATTTGTCAAGCAAATTGCCTCACAGAATATATATTTCCTGGTGTGAAGCATTTACCCTGCTCCTCTCTCTCTCTCTCTCTCTCTCTCTCTCTCTCTCTCTCTCTCTCTCTCTCTGCCACCTTCCGCTCGCTTCCCACAATTTAGCAGCGAGATTGAGCATTTTCATGACAACGCAATTCACGGACAATTAAATGCCAATTGTTCTAAAGCACTGTTGAATAATTCGAACCCTGGTAAGACGGTCCACTGAGACGCAGTGACCAGGTAGCCGTGTACCCACCCGGGGGGATGACAAGCAGAGTGTTTACAGCCACACATATAGGCAGGGTTGAGGCGGCCATCACCAGCCCGGACCCCGGCATGGAACACCTACACCCTCCCACAGCCTCACACTGGTCACCTTCAGTAGACGAGTCTCTGTGTTTATAACCTTCCTCACGCCCTTGCCCCCCCCCCCCCCGCCCCGCCCCCTGGTGGTGACGGGGGGCCGGGGGCCGGGAACTATACAACCAGATAGCTTGCTCGCCGCCGACGTCTTACCTCACAACATGATTCGCTTCTCGTGTTGTAAGAATGTCCCAAATTACTGTTGACTTTGCATATGCGAACCAGTTTGGAAATGACGACGAAGACTGACGACAACGACTGTAACGACGACGACGACGAAGGCGGCGGTGGGGACAGGTGTAGGGGCAGGTGTAGGGGCAGGTGTAGGGGCAGGTGTAGGGGCAGGTGTAGGGGCAGTTACTTACCTATCAGTGATCACCAGTCTTGTTGTAATTGTTACGTTATAAGTGAACTATTTTCACCTTCAACGTCTGTGTCAATTCTGGCGTCATATGTGTGGCTGGAGGTGGCTCCCACAACTTCTGCCTCCCCCAACGTGCCCAACATCGCCAATAGGCCTTCTGCAGTTACCTTTATTCCTTTGTTCTTAAAACGAAATATATATAATGGAGTAACTTTATTGCCCATATATAAGTGATAAGGCCCTCATCTGGTCCTCATTCATCAATACAACATAAATAGACAAAGAAATCTGTAAATAAATTGGCCAAAAATAAATAAAAGTGACAACTTTTGCCACCTGTGGCTGATTAACATGTTGACCAATTACTTCTAACTTCACATCTTAGTGCCGGATATGTATTCTCCAAGATGTACAAGTCACATCTTAGTGCCGGATATGTATTCTCCAAGATGTACAAGTCACAACAAAACTCGCATAGAAACAATAAACTCGCATAGAAACAATAAACTCGCATAGAAACAAAGGAGAGAAAAAAGAAGGAACCGCCCCCCCCCAAAAAAAAAAGGTTGTCATGTTTTTGTACAAAGAGACATAAGAAATATTGAAACTGTGCAATGTAAATGAACAAATCCACAAGGGCCGTGACGAGGGTTCGAATCTACGTCCGAGAGGATCCCAGACGCTGCCTTAATCGACTGAGCTAAAACATGGTAAAAGAGTGCATGGGGGGAATTGCGTAAAACCCTGAAGCCAGATTCACGAAGCAGTTATGCAAGCACTTACGAACCTGTCCATCTTTTCTCAATCTTTGGCGGCTTTGTTTACAATTATTAAACAGTTAATGAGCTCCGAAGCACCAGGAGGCTGTTTATAACAATAACAACAGTAGATGGGCAAGTTTTCATGTTTGTAAACTGCTTAATAAATGTAAACAAAGCCGTCAAAGATTGAGGAAAGATGTATATGTTCGTAAGTCCTTGCGTAACTGCTTCGTGAATCTGGCCCCAGGTTTGTGTCTCTGAGAGACTGCAGGATCCGTTGGTAAATCAGGATGATTTTCCCGTTTACAATTCTTTTACCATGTTGTAGCTCAGTCGATTAAGGCAGCGTCTGCGATCCTCTCGGACCTAGATTCGAACCTTCGTCACGGCTCTTGTGGTCACGACGCTCATGCCAAATAACGGGAGATTTGTATAAAAATTTATCACTACTTTTCATACTTGGAACATCACTCCTCATGTCCCGGGCCCCTTAACCTCTCCTCACAGCTCAGCCCTCCCGGCTCTCACACATGTTGCTAACATCTGTATATTTTCAATTTTGGTTATATTCTTCACGAGGTCCGGGTTCCAGGCCGGTGCTGCATATTTCAGTGCTGGTTTAACAAAGGTTGTGTGAGATTGCCTTTAAAAGAGCCCTGGTTTGGGTTTCTGAACGACGTTGTGGTTGTTGGCGTCACACATGCTGCTGATGTTACCCTGTTGAGGTGTGACTCTGGAGAGGACCATACCTGTAACATTGTATAGCCGCAGCCTCACTCACTGATGACATATAATTGGGCGGTGGTTGTGGTGGTGGTGGTAGTGGTGGTGGTAGTGGTGGTGGTAGTGGTGGTGGTAGTGGTGGTGGTAGTGGTGGTGGTAGTGGTGGTAGTGGTGGTAGTGGTGGTGGTAGTGGTGGTGGTAGTGGTGGTGGTAGTGGTGGTGGTAGTGGTGGTGGTAGTGGTGGTGGTAGTGGAGGTGGTAGTGGTGGTGGTAGTGGTGGTGGTAGTGGTGGTGGTAGTGGTGGTGGTAGTGGTGGTGGTAGTGGTGGTGGTGGTGGTAGTGGTGGTGGTGGTGGTAGTGGTGGTGGTAGTGGTGGTGGTAGTGGTGGTGGTAGTGGAGGTGGTAGTGGTGGTGGTAGTGTTGGTGGTAGTGGTGGTGGTAGTGGTGGTGGTAGTGGTGGTGGTAGTGGTGGTGGTAGTGGTGGTGGTAGTGGTGGTGGTAGTGGTGGTGGTAGTGGTGGTGGTGGTGGTAGTGGTGGTGGTAGTGGTGGTGGTGGTAGTGGTGGTGGTGGTAGTGGTGGTGGTAGTGGTGGTGGTAGTGGTGGTGGTAGTGGTGGTGGTAGTGGTAGTGGTGTTGGTAGTGGTGGTGGTAGTGGTGTTTGTAGTGGTGTTTGTAGTGGTGGTAGTGGTGGTAGTGGTGGTAGTGGTGGTGGTAGGGTGATCATACACGACAGCTACTCCCTTCGGACACACACAAGTGTGACGAAGCATCAACAAGACGTAGAGGAGATACAGGGAGATCTTCCCACTACCCGCCGCCAGCCTCCCGCCCTGCCGATGATCAACACATCTCTATATATACATCCCCTCGGAGATGAAGCACCATGATGCTCCCTTACTGCCCCGCTAACACGCTCAATATTACCTCTACTCTCTCCTTCCGTCTCAACTCTCAAGACATGACAAGGAATTCAATCAATAAATGATTGATTCAGCAAACGACAAGGACTCGGAAAGTGTCAAGACTGCCAGTGCCACAGGGGTCAGTGTCAAGACTGCCAGTGCCACAGAGGTCAGTGTCAAGACTGCCAGTGCCACAGAGGTCAGTGTCAAGACTGCCAGTGCCACAGAGGTCAGTGTCAAGACTGCCAGTGCTACAGAGGTCAGTGTCAAGACTGCCAGTGCCACAGGGGTCAGTGTCAAGACTGCCAGTGTCACAGAGGTCAGTGTCAAGACTGCCAGTGCCACAGGGGTCAGTGTCAAGACTGCCAGTGCCACAGGGGTCAGTGTCAAGACTGCCAGTGTCACAGGGGTCAGTGTCAAGACTGGCAGTGCCACAGAGGTCAGTGTCAAGACTGCCAGTGCCACAGGGGTCAGTGTCAAGACTGCCAGTGCCACAGAGGTCAGTGTCAAGACTGCCAGTGCCACAGGGGTCAGTGTCAAGACTGCCAGTGTCACAGGGGTCAATGTCAAGACTGCCAGTGCCACAGGGGTCAGTGTCAAGACTGCCAGTGCCACAGGGGTCAGTGTCAAGACTGCCAGTGCCACAGGGGTCAGTGTCAAGACTGCCAGTGCCACAGGGGTCAGTGTCAAGACTGCCAGTGCCACAGAGGTCAGTGTCAAGACTGCCAGTGCCACAGAGGTCAGTGTCAAGACTGCCAGTGCCACAGGGGTCAGTGTCAAGACAGGTCTGCAGGTGAGAGGCGCCATATGGCACTTTGTGTGCCGGTAATGGTAGCTCGGTTGTGTACTGAGGTAAACACCACCCATCTTGGCCTTGGCCCTCCCCTGATGGATGGTGCCAGGTGCCAGGGCTGGGGTCTGGTGCCAGGGCTGGGGTCTGGTGCCAGGGCTGGGGTCTGGTGCCAGGAGTGGTGGCTGGGGTCTGGTGCCAGGAGTGGTGGCTGGGGTCTGGTGCCAGGAGTGGTGGCTGGGGTCTGGTGCCAGGAGTGGTAGCTGGGGTCTGGTGCCAGGGGTGGTGGCTGGGGTCTGGTGCCAGTAGTGGCTGGGGTCTGGTGCCAGGGGTGGTGGCTGGGGTCTAGTGCCAGTAGTGGCTGGGGTCTGGTGCCAGTAGTGGCTGGGGTCTAGTGCCAGTAGTGGCTGGGGTCTGGTGCCAGGGGTAGTGGCTGGGGTCTGGTGCCAGGGGTGGTGGCTGGGGTCTAGTGCCAGTAGTGGCTGGGGTCTGGTGCCAGGGGTAGTGGCTGGGGTCTGGTGCCAGGGGTGGTGGCTGGGGTCTAGTGCCAGTAGTGGCTGGGGTCTGGTGCCAGTAGTGGCTGGGGTCTGGTGCCAGGGGTGGTGGCTGGGGTCTAGTGCCAGTAGTGGCTGGGGTCTGGTGCCAGTAGTGGCTGGGGTCTGGTGCCAGGGGTAGTGGCTGGGGTCTGGTGCCAGGGGTAGTGGCTGGGGTCTGGTGCCAGGGGTGGTGGCTGGGGTCTAGTGCCAGTAGTGGCTGGGGTCTGGTGCCAGGGGTGGTGGCTGGGGTCTAGTGCCAGTAGTGGCTGGGGTCTAGTGCCAGTAGTGGCTGGGGTCTGGTGCCAGGGGTAGTGGCTGGGGTCTAGTGCCAGTAGTGGCTGGGGTCTGGTGCCAGGGGTAGTGGCTGGGGTCTAGTGCCAGTAGTGGCTGGGGTCTGGTGCCAGGGGTGGTGGCTGGGGTCTAGTGCCAGTAGTGGCTGGGGTCTGGTGCCAGGGGTAGTGGCTGGGGTCTGGTGCCAGGGGTGGTGGCTGGGGTCTAATGCCAGTAGTGGCTGGGGTCTGGTGCCAGTAGTGGCTGGGGTCTGGTGCCAGGGGTGGTGGCTGGGGTCTGGTGCCAGTAGTGGCTGGGGTCTGGTGCCAGTAGTGGCTGGGGTCTGGTGCCAGGGGTGGTGGCTGGGGTCTAGTGCCAGAAGTGGCTGGGGTCTGGTGCCAGTAGTGGCTGGGGTCTGGTGCCAGGGGTGGTGGCTGGGGTCTGGTGCCAGGGGTGGTGGCTGGGGTCTAGTGCCAGTAGTGGCTGGGGTCTGGTGCCAGGAGTGGCTGGGGTCTGGTGCCAGGGGTGGTGGCTGGGGTCTGGTGCCAGGGGTGGTGGCTGGGGTCTAGTGCCAGTAGTGGCTGGGGTCTGGTGCCAGTAGTGGCTGGGGTCTGGTGCCAGGGGTGGTGGCTGGGGTCTGGTGCCAGGGGTGGTGGCTGGGGTCTAGTGCCAGTAGTGGCTGGGGTCTGGTGCCAGTAGTGGCTGGGGTCTAGTGCCAGTAGTGGCTGGGGTCTAGTGCCAGTAGTGGCTGGGGTCTGGTGCCAGGGGTGGTGGCTGGGGTCTAGTGCCAGTAGTGGCTGGGGTCTAGTGCCAGTAGTGGCTGGGGTCTGGTGCCAGGGGTGGTGGCTGGGGTCTGGTGCCAGTAGTGGCTGGGGTCTGGTGACAGGGGTGGTTGCTGGGGTCTAGTGCCAGTAGTGGCTGGGGTCTAGTGCCAGTAGTGGCTGGGGTCTAGTGCCAGTAGTGGCTGGGGTCTGGTGCCAGGAGTGGCTGGGGTCTGGTGCCAGGGGTAGTGGCTGGGGTCTGGTGCCAGGGGTGGTGGCTGGGGTCTAGTGCCAGTAGTGGCTGGGGTCTGGTGCCAGTAGTGGCTGGGGTCTGGTGCCAGGGGTGGTGGCTGGGGTCTAGTGCCAGTAGTGGCTGGGGTCTAGTGCCAGTAGTGGCTGGGGTCTGGTGCCAGGAGTGGCTGGGGTCTGGTGCCAGGGGTGGTGGCTGGGGTCTGGTGCCAGGAGTGGTGGCTGGGGTCTGGTGCCAGGGGTGGTGGCTGGGGTCTAGTGCCAGTAGTGGCTGGGGTCTAGTGCCAGTAGTGGCTGGGGTCTGGTGCCAGGAGTGGCTGGGGTCTGGTGCCAGGGGTGGTGGCTGGGGTCTGGTGCCGGGAGTGGTGGCTGGGGTCTGGTGCCAGGGGTGGTGGCTGGGGTCTAGTGCCAGTAGTGGCTGGGGTCTGGTGCCAGTAGTGGCTGGGGTCTGGTGCCAGGGGTGGTGGCTGGGGTCTAGTGCCAGTAGTGGCTGGGGTCTAGTGCCAGTAGTGGCTGGGGTCTAGTGCCAGTAGTGGCTGGGGTCTGGTTCCAGGAGTGGCTGGGGTCTGGTGCCAGGGGTAGTGGCTGGGGTCTGGTGCCAGGAGTGGTGGCTGGGGTCTAGTGCCAGTATAGTGGCTGGGGTCTGGTGCCAGTAGTGGTGGCTGGGGTCTGGTACCAGTAGTGGCTGGGGTCTGGTGCCAGGGGTGGTGGCTGGGGTCTGGTGCCAGGGGTAGTGGCTGGGGTCTGGTGCCAGGAGTGGTGGCTGGGATCTGGTGCCAGTAGTAGTGGCTGGGGTCTGGTGCCAGGGGTGGTGGCTGGGGTCTGGTGCCAGTAGTGGCTGGGGTCTGGTGCCAGGAGTAGTGGCTGGGGTCTGGTGCCAGGGGTGGTGGCTGGGGTCTGGTGCCAGGAGTGGTGGCTGGGGTCTGGTGCCAGTAGTGGCTGGGGTCTGGTGCCAGGGGTAGTGGCTGGGGTCTGGTGCCAGGAGTGGTGGCTGGGGTCTGGTGCCAGGAGTGGTGGCTGGGGTCTGGTGCCATGGGTGGTGGCTGGGGTCTGGTGCCAGGGGTAGTGGCTGGGGTCTAGTGCCAGGGGTGGTGGCTGGGGTCTGGTGCCAGGGGTGGTGGCTGGGGTCTGATGCCAGTAGTGGCTGGGGTCTAGTGCCAGGGGTGGTGGCTGGGGTCTGGTGCCAAGGGTAGTGGCTGGGGTCTGGTGCCAGGAGTGGTGGCTGGGGTCTAGTGCCAGGGGTGGTGGCTGGGGTCTGATGCCAGGCGTAGTGGCTGGGGTCTGGTGCCAGGAGTGGTGGCTGGGGTCTGGTGCCAGTAGTGGCTGGGGTCTGGTGCCAGGAGTAGTGGCTGGGGTCTGGTGCCATGGGTGGTGGCTGGGGTCTGGTGCCAGGAGTATTGGCTGGGGTCTGGTGCCAGGAGTAGTGGCTGGGGTCTGGTGCCATGGGTGGTGGCTGGGGTCTGGTGCCAGTAGTGGCTGGGGTCTGGTGCCAGTAGTGGCTGGGGTCTGGTGCCAGGAGTAGTGGCTGGGGTCTGGTGCCAGGGGTAGTGGCTGGGGTCTGGTGCCAGGAGTGGTGGCTGGGGTTTGGTGCCAGGAGTAGTGGCTGGGGTCTGGTGCCAGTAGTGGCTGGGGTCTGGTGCCAGGAGTAGTGGCTGGGGTCTGGTGCCAGGAGTGGTGGCTGGGGTCTGGTGCCAGTAGTGGCTGGGGTCTGGTGCCAGTAGTGGCTGGGGTCTGGTGCCATGGGTGGTGGCTGGGGTCTGGTGCCAGGGGTGGTGGCTGGGGTCTGGTGCCAGGAGTGGTGGCTGGGGTCTGGTGCCAGTAGTGGCTGGGGTCTGGTGCCAGGAGTAGTGGCTGGGGTCTGGTGCCAGGAGTGGTGGCTGGGGTCTGGTGCCAGTAGTGGCTGGGGTCTGGTGCCAGGAGTAGTGGCTGGGGTCTGGTGCCATGGGTGGTGGCTGGGGTCTGGTGCCAGTAGTGGCTGGGGTCTGGTGCCAGTAGTGGCTGGGGTCTGGTGCCAGGAGTAGTGGCTGGGGTCTGGTGCCAGGAGTGGTGGCTGGGGTCTGGTGCCAGGGGTGGTGGCTGGGGTCTGGTGCCATGGGTGGTGGCTGGGGTCTGGTGCCAGGGGTGGTGGCTGGGGTCTGGTGCCAGGAGTGGTGGCTGGGGTCTGGTGCCAGGAGTAGTGGCTGGGGTCTGGTGCCAGGAGTGGTGGCTGGGGTCTGGTGCCAGGGCTGGGGTCTGGTGCCATGGGTGGTGGCTGGGGTCTGGTGCCATGGGTGGTGGCTGGGGTCTGGTGCCATGGGTGGTGGCTGGGGTCTGGTGCCATGGGTGGTGGCTGGGGTCTGGTGCCAGGGCTGGGGTCTGGTGCCAGGAGTGGTGGCAGGAGATGCACAAACAACAGGGCTCCATCAAGGAACACATAATCACCTCACACAACCAGACCATCACCAGAGACATCTTAACAAGCAACACTGAAGTAATCGCCAGGTATGAGACAACAGGAGACTCGACATCAGCGCATCACTACACATCAAAAAAGTCAAGACCAACAATCAACAGCCAGTTAACACATAATTACAGTCTACCCACTTCAAGACCCCGAGCCAACACAGAGACAGTAGAAGCAAGAACACAGACTAGTAATAATAGCCTATTAATATCTACTATGCTTCATCCACTTGTTCGTCTCAGTCACGTCCTGTTCCCCCTCACCCCAAAGATAAGTTCTTGCTAAATCATTGTAAACTTGTCTTTGAAAATGTAAGGAGTGTCTTGCGAAACGCATCCTTAGGCGTCAGACCTTATTAATTGTGAAAATGAACAATGGAGAGTTAATTTTTCAACTTTCGACAATGAAGAAAGACATAAGAAATATTGAGAAGATTCGTGTTAGAATCCTTAATCTTACCTTTTCGGTCATATTCAACAACATATATGACGGAAATATATGTATATAAACTTAAACCAAAATTAACATAGAAATTTAACGCCTCGCACAGAGTAAAATATGTAAAATTTAATTATATTTCATTTTAATTTTCAATTGTATTATGTTTATCTTTAATTTTTAACTCTGATAATTTCATTTTTACAATTGTGTTACGTACACATTTATTTTGTAGACATAATGAAACTAAAATAATGCTCTCACTCTCTATTTATATATATATATATATATATATATATATATATATATATATATATATATATATATATATTAATAATAGCAGTAGTAGGCATCCATCAGTCTCAGGAGACTATGGAGTTGCGCTCTGGTTGTCGGTCTGGAGTGGCCTCACCAGGGCACAAAGCCAGGGTAGGTTGACACGGGGGGAGAAGCTGTCACCCATGCAGCAGGTCCCCTCCTCTCCACGGCGGCGCCGAAAGTCTCCAATGGAAAGGCAAACGCCAATACGATTGGTTCCAGCACCGTCGCAGGAACTGTCAGAACGCGGTTGAAGACAACAACGAACTGGCCCCCAGGGGCTCCAGCGCCAGAGTTGACCTCGAAGTTGGTAAAAGAAGATACAGGGACTCCCAGCCTGGAGACCGTATGGTCGGGGCTGGAGAAGAACAACCCCCAGCAAGGGCAAGAACGACCCCAGCCTCCTGCAGCAGGGCCTGGGGGGCCGCACGAGCCCCAGGAGGTGGACGGCCCGCTCCCGCACCAACGGGTTCCTGACAGAGGTCGTCACAGCCCTCTCTCACCCGAGGCCCGCTTCCTTCATGACCCAGCAGAGGGAAAACTATCAGGAGAAAGCGCCAAGCCATTACAACTATATAGCACCGGGAAGGGATCAGGATAAGGATTAGGGATGGGACGGAGGGGGAAGGATTGTTGCCCAACCACGTGGACGGTCGGGGATTGAACGTCAACCAGCATGAAGCGGGACCGTCGCTCTACCGTCCAGCCCAAGTGGCTGGGCCTGCAGATGGATGAGTAATATTTAATAATTACAACAATTATTATTACACCACCTGCTCAGGTGGTAATATATATATATATATATATATATATATATATATATATATATATATATATATATATATATATATATATATATATATATGTCGTACCTAGTAGCCAGAACTCACTTCTCAGCCTACTATTCAAGGCCCGATTTGCCTAATAAGCCTAGTTTTCCTGAATTAATATATTTACTATAATTTTTTTCTTATGAAATGATAAAGCAACCCTTTTCTCTATGTATGAGGTCAATTTTTTTTTATTGGAGTTAAAATTAACGTAGATATATGACCGAACCTAACCAACCCTACCTAACCTAACCTAACCTATATTTATAGGTAAGGTTAGGTTAGGTAGCCAAAAAAAGCTAGGTTAGGTTAGGTTAGGTAGGTTAGGTAGACGAAAAAACATTAATTCATGAAAACTTGGCTTATTAGGCAAATCGGGCCTTGAATAGTAGGCTGAGAAGTGCGTTCTGGCTATTAGGTACGACATATATATATATATATATATATATATATATATATATATATATATATATTTATGGTCGGCAACTGTTGAGTGAATTATTTACAAACACGTTTACATGCGCTTTAAAAATTGGTTACATTTTGACATAATGGTGACGATGGTTGACCCCCTGGCCACACCTGCCAGGCCACACACCTGCCTGGCCACACCTGCCAGGCCACACACCTCCCCAGCCTCTTCCTCATCTCTGTACCTTCTGTAACGTTCAGTTGTTCATGTTCGTTTGCTGAACATCACATAAAATTAAAAACATCCTGAAGTTCCTCAGGCTTGTTGCCTGCCCAAAATGCAGCAAGCGATGAGTCACAATAACGTGGCTGAAGTATGTTGACCAGACCACACACTAGAAATTGAAGGGACGACGACGTTTCGGTCCGTCCTATCGACTTGAGAATGGTCCAGGACGGACCGAAACGTCGTCGTCCCTTTAATTTCTAGTGTGTGGTCTGGTCAACATGTAGCAAGCCTTTCCTCTTGAACTGCCACACTACCGCGCTGGAACGATAACCTTGCTGTTCTACGGTCTTTGATTACCGTAGTGTTGGACAATGGTGCAGGGGTGCTGGACAATGGTGCAGGGTGCTGGACAATGGTGCAGGGTGCTGGACAATGGTGCAGGGTGCTGGACAATGGTGAGGGGTGCTGGACAATGGTGCAGGGTGCTGGACAATGGTGCAGGGTGCTGGACAATGGTGAGGGGTGCTGGACAATGGTGCAGGGTGCTGGACAATGGTGAGGGGTGCTGGACAATGGTGCAGGGTACTGGACAATGGTGAGGGGTGCTGGACAATGGTGCAGGACAATGGTGCAGGGTACTGGACAATGGTGCAGGGGTGCTGGACAATGGTGCAGGGTGCTGGACAATGGTGAGGGGTGCTGGACAATGGTGCAGGGTGCTGGACAATGGTGAGGGGTGCTGGACAATGGTGCAGGGTGCTGGACAATGGTGAGGGGTGCTGGACAATGGTGAGGGGTGCTGGACAATGGTGCAGGGTGCTGGACAATGGTGAGGGGTGCTGGACAATGGTGCAGGGTGCTGGACAATGGTGAGGGGTGCTGGACAATGGTGCAGGGTGCTGGACAATGGTGCAGGGTGCTGGACAATGGTGAGGGGTGCTGGACAATGGTGAGGGGTGCTGGACAATGGTGCAGGGTGCTGGACAATGGTGCAGGGTACTGGACAATGGTGCAAGGTGCTGAACAATGGTGAGGGGTGCTGGACAATGGTGCAGGGTGCTGGACAATGGTGCAGGGTGCTGGACAATGGTGCAGGGTGCTGGACAATGGTGCAGGGTGCTGGACAATGGTGAGGGGTGCTGGACAATGGTGAGGGGTGCTGGACAATGGTGAGGGGTGCTGGACAATGGTGCAGGGTGCTGGACAATGGTGAGGGGTGCTGGACAATGGTGCAGGGTGCTGGACAATGGTGCAGGGTGCTGGACAATGGTGAGGGGTGCTGGACAATGGTGAGGGGTGCTGGACAATGGTGCAGGGTGCTGGACAATGGTGCAGGGTACTGGACAATGGTGCAGGGTGCTGGACAATGGTGAGGGGTGCTGGACAATGGTGCAGGGTGCTGGACAATGGTGCAGGGTGCTGGACAATGGTGCAGGGGGCTGGACAATGGTGAGGGGTGCTGGACAATGGTGCAGGGTGCTGGACAATGGTGCAGGGGGCTGGACAATGGTGAGGGGTGCTGGGCAATGGTGCAGGGTGCTGGACAATGGTGCAGGGTGCTGGACAATGGTGAGGGGTGCTGGACAATGGTGCAGGGTGCTGGACAATGGTGCAGGGTACTGGACAATGGTGCAGGGTGTTGGACAATGGTGAGGGGTGCTGGACAATGGTGCAGGGTGCTGGACAATGGTGCAGGGTGCTGGACAATGGTGCAGGGTGCTGGACAATGGTGCAGGGTGCTGGACAATGGTGCAGGGTGCTGGACAATGGTGCAGGGTGCTGGACAATGGTGCAGGGTGCTGGACAATGGTGCAGGGTGCTGGACAATGGTGCAGGGTGCTGGACAATGGTGCAGGGTGCTGGACAATGGTGCAGGGTGCTGGACAATGGTGCAGGGTGCTGGACAATGGTGCAGGGTGCTGGACAATGGTGCAGGGTGCTGGACAATGGTGCAGGGTGCTGGACAATGGTGCAGGGTGCTGGACAATGGTGCAGGGTGCTGGACAATGGTGCAGGGTGCTGGACAATGGTGCAGGGTGCTGGACAATGGTGCAGGGTGCTGGACAATGGTGCAGGGTGCTGGACAATGGTGCAGGGTGCTGGACAATGGTGAGGGGTGCTGGACAATGGTGCAGGGTGCTGGACAATGGTGCAGGGTGCTGGACAATGGTGCAGGGTGCTGGACAATGGTGCAGGGTGCTGGACAATGGTGCAGGGTGCTGGACAATGGTGCAGGGTGCTGGACAATGGTGCAGGGTGCTGGACAATGGTGCAGGGTGCTGGACAATGGTGCAGGGTGCTGGACAATGGTGCAGGGTGCTGGACAATATAGCAAAATGACCCATTCTCATAGATTATCATTGCTTAATTAATTGACTAATTAATCAATGCAATATCACTCCAGGTTATAAATATACGTGATTTATCAAACTGTTTGTATTATACTTTGGTTAAACGATTATCACCTACACCAGTAACCCCCACCCCCAACCCTGTGTGTGTACTCACCTACTTGTGCTTGCGGGGGTTGAGCTCTGGCTCTTTGGTCCCGCCTCTCAACTGTCAATCAACTGGTGTACAGGTTCCTGAGCCTACTGGGCTCTATCATATCTACATTTGAAACTGTGTATGGAGTCAGCCTCCACCACATCACTGCCGAATGCATTCCATCTGTTAACTACTCTGACACTGAAAAAGTTCTTTCTAACGTCCCTGTGGCTCATGTGGGTACTCAGTTTCCGCCTGTGTCCCCTTGTTCGCGTACCATCCCTCTTAAAAAGTTTATCTTTATCTACCCTGTCATTTCCTCTGAGAATTTTATAGGTAGTGATCATGTGCTCCCCTTACTCTTCTGTCTCCAGTGTCGTGAGGTGCATCTCATGCAGCCTTTCCTCGTAATTCATGCCTCTTAGTTCTGGGACTACCCTAGTGGAATGCCTCTGAACTTTTTCCAGCTTCGTCTTGTGCTTGACAAGGTACAGGCTCCATGCTGGGGCCGCATACTCCAGGATTGGTCTTACATATGTGGTGTACAAGGTTCTAAATGATTCCTTACACAGGTTCCTGAAGGCAGTTCTGATGTTAGCCAGCCTCGCATATGCCACAGATATAATTCTTTTTATGTGGGCTTCAGGAGACAGGTTTGGTGTGATATTAACTCCTAGATCCTTCTCTCTGTCCTTTTCATGAAGTTAGGACTTGCAATCCCTGAACCCATGCTGATGCTGTGTTACAAAGTTCTTTCGCTCCAGATGTTCCACAAGCTTTTTTTCGCACAATCTTTTCCATCAGCTTGCATGGTATGCAGGTTAGGGACACTGGCCAGTAGTTCAGTGCTTCCTGTCTATCCCCCTTCTTGAATATCGGGACTACATTAGCCGTCTTCTAAATTCTTGGCAATTCCCCTGTTACGAGTGATTTGTTATACATTATAGAGAGTGGCAGGCACAGTGCTTCTGCTCCTTCCTTTAGTATCCAAGGGGATTCCATCTGGGCCTATAGCCTTTGTCACATCCAACTCTAGCAAAAGCTTCCTTACATCCCCACTGGTAATCTCAAACTCTTCTAGTGGTTCTTGGTTAATTATTCCCTCTCTCTTATCTCTGGAACTTCCCCTTGCTCTAATGTGAAGACCTCCTGGAATTTGTTATTCAGTTCCTCGCACACTTCCTTGTCGTTTGTAGTGAATCTGTCTGCCCCTATCCTTAATTTCATTACCTGTTCCTTTAGTGTAATTTTTCTCCTGATGTGGCTATGCAGCAATTTAGGTTGCGTCTTTGCCTTGCTTGCGATGTCATTTTCGTATTGTCTTTCTGCCTCTGCTCTCAACCTCTGTGTGTGTGTATGTGTGTGTGTGTATGTGTGTGTGTGTGTGTGTGTGTGTGTGTGTGTGTGTGTGTGTGTGTGTGTGTGTGTGTGTGCGCGCGCGCGCAAGAGCGAAATCTGATTATGCATTTTGGTTCTACAAGGTAGCCAACTCCGTCAAAATATTAAATATGTACCCAACTTAATTCAGATTAATCAGCCAATTACTCCATGGGATAACTGGGATCTATCAGTTGATTTTGTAAATGCGCCCAAGAAAGATAGTGTGCACTCTACAACACTGTGCAGCATCACTGAAAGTACTCAGAGTATGGGTAACGATGTGTATCAGTGCTATACCGACGGCTCTGTAGAAGAAGGTGGACGATGTACCGGATGTGCATGTAACATATTTGAACAATCTTCTCTCGTACATACAGCAATGAAGCGCGTCAATGACTGGGCAAGTACAACTCAAACCGAACATGCAGGCATATACCTTGCCACAGAATTTTAAAAAATAGACAAAGGCAGTGGACTTGTATACTGTGACTTGCAGAGTGCACTCCTGGCATTGAACGCACATAGTAGTGACATCCAGAAAATAGTCAGTGATATTCGAATGAATATCACTGCCAATGCCACCAGTGAATGTCAATGAATGTCAATGAATGCCACCAGTCTCCGTGGTGTAGTGGTAACACACTCGCCTGGCGTTCCGCGAGCGCTTTGTCATGGGTTCGTATCCTGGCCGGGGAGGATTTACTGGGCGCAAATCCTTAACTGTAGCCTCTGTTTAACTCAACAGTAAAATGTGTACTTGATTGTAACAACGATTCTTCGCGGCGGGGATCGTATTCCAGGGACCTGCCCGACACGCTGCGCTGTACTAGTGGCCTCTACAACAATGTAACAACTCTTGTATATATATATATATATATAATATATATATATATATATATATATATATATATATATATATAAACAAAATGTTTTAGCTGCTAAAGAAAACAGATTTGAAAGTAATTCCTATGGATACCATCACATGTTGACATCTCAAGGCATGACACTGTTGACATGCTTGCAAAGACAGCCTGTAGAAAACCAATAGTAGAAATTGATATGGGTGTTTCATTAGCAGTGACAAAGAGAATACTTAAACAAATGTCTAATGAAAATCTTACAGACCTAACAAATTCACAAAGACCTGAAAGTTGTTAGCATTAAATATTATGACAGATATCGTGAGGAGACATTCGCATATGGGACTAATAGAACAAGAACCCGGCAATGTGATGTTATAGTGGCCAGAATACGCCTGGGATATAGACGTATCTGGCAGCTTTCTCAAAACCCAAATGTCGAGTACACCATGTGTCCACTTTGTGAAAGTGTCCAATACACCAGGTGTCAACTTTGTGAGTGTCCAATACACCATGTGTCAACTTTGTGAAAGTGTCCAATACACCAGGTGTCAACTTTGTGAGTGTCCAATACACCATGTGTCAACTTTGTGAAAGTGTCCAATACACCAGGTGTCAACTTTGTGAGTGTCCAATACACCATGTGTCAACTTTGTGAGTGTCCAATACACCATGTGTCAACTTTGTGAGTGTCCAATACACCATGTGTCAACTTTGTGAGTGTCCAATACACCAGGTATCAACTTTGTGAGTGTCCAATACACCAGGTGTCAACTTTGTGAGTGTCCAATACACCATGTGTCAACTTTGTGAGTGTCCAATACACCAGGTGTCAACTTTGTGAGTGTCCAATACACCAGGTGTCAACTTTGTGAGTGTCCAATACACCAGGTGTCAACTTTGTGAGTGTCCAATACACCATGTGTCAACTTTGTGAGTGTCCAATACACCAGGTGTCAACTTTGTGAGTGTCCAATACACCAGGTGTCAACTTTGTGAGTGTCCAATACACAATGTGTCAACTTTGTGAGTGTCCAATACACCAGGTGTCAACTTTGTGAAAGAGAAAACATGCACTCCCTTGAGTATTATATTGTAGAATGTCCCATATTGACTGACTTTCGCCCTCCTGGGCTGAGGTATGCTGAACTCTGTAACTACTATATGAATACTGGAACACTTGATATATTGGACTTGTACCCAAGATTGACTATGTATCACATCTGTTATACAATATATTGTACCTATACAATATATAATACATCTGTTATACAATGCATGCACCTATAACCTGGGCTTGTAAAGGTATCTCAATCACCTTCAGTGGCAAAGTGTTAAATATCACACACGTTTCAATAGAGGCTATCTTTCCCTGTCAAAGTAGGAGAGAAATAGGTGTATGTATATATATGTGGAAATGTGTATTGAGCGTCATGAACCTTGGGGGTATGTGTGTATATATACCCCCCCTAGGGTTATATGTGTATATATGTGTGTTGTTGTATATAGGGCATGTGGAAGCTGGTCAGAATTTCATTTCTCCTTTGTAAACGCACATTGTGTGAAACAGACGCACGGAGCACCCCAGCCCTCACCCTGGGGCTCTCACCCGGGCCCAGCCCCCACCCTGGGGCTCTCACCCGGCCCCAGCCCCCGCCCTAGGGCTCTCACCCGGCTCCAGCCCCCGCCCTGGGGCTCTCACCCGGCCCCTACCCTGGGGCTCTCACCCGGGCCCAGCCCCCACCCTGGGGCTCTTACCCGGCCCCAGCTCCCACCCTGGGGCTCTCACCCGCCCCCAGCCCCCGCCTTGGGGCTCTCACCCGGCCCCAGCCCACCGCCTTGGGGGCTCTCACCCGGCCCCAGCCCCCGCCCTGGGGCTCTCACCCCGGCCCCAGCCCTCACCCTGGGGCTCTCACCGGGCCCAGCCCTCGGCTGAACAACTCTGCCTCCTTGCCACCAACAAATCCCTGTCAGAGCCTCTTGGATCCCTCCCTACAGACTTTTAAATCGAATCCTTGACATACAAGCGCTTGTATCTCGTTCCCAGTTCGTTGAGCGCCTTACCCTTCCAGGCTAGAGGCGCTCTATCACACCTGAGGAGCCTGGTTGAGCCCCGCGGTGCTCCGCTCACCCTTGTAGAGCCACTAGTACACATAGCGTCCCGGGCAGGTCCTAAATGCTAATTTTTCCCTGGAATACGACCCGCTAAATCTTTAGCAACCAGGGGACCATTCACTGCTGAGACGTACAGTTAAGGATTGGTGCCTAGTCAATCCTCCCCGGCCAGGATACAACCCGGGCCAAATAGCTGGTGAAGAGCAGGGCGAGTGAGTTACCACTGCGCCACGCGGGGGCTGCTGAAATAGGTCACAGGAGACACCTGAATCATGGCGTAACACACCTTGATTGTACCTTGCGTCACGCAGACAAGGCTTGTACCTTGCGTCACGCAGACAAGACTTGCACCTTGCGTCACGCAGACAAGGCTTGTACCTTGCGTCACGCAGACAAGGCTTGTACCTTGCGTCACGCAGACAAGGCTTGTACCTTGCGTCACGCAGACAAGGCTTGCACCTTGCGTCACGCAGACAAGGCTTGTACCTTGCGTCACGCAGACAAGGCTTGCACCTTGCGTCACGCAGACAAGGCTTGTACCTTGCGTCACGCAGACAAGGATTGCTCCTTGCGTCACACAGACAAGGATTGCTCCTTGCGTCACTCAGACAAAGCTTGTACCTTGCGCCACACAGACAAGGCTTGCTCCTTGCGTCACTCAGACAAGGCTTGCACCTTGCGTCACTCAGACAAGGCTTGTACCTTGCGTCACACAGACAAGGCTTGCACCCTTGCGTCACGCAGACAAGGCTTGTACCTTGCGTCACACAGACAAGGCTTGCACCTTGCGTCACACAGACAAGGCTTGTACCTTGCGTCACACAGACAAGGCTTGTACCTTGCGTCACACAGACAAGGCTTGTAACCTTGCGTCACGCAGACAAGGCTTGTACCTTGCGTCACGCAGACAAGGCTTGTACCTTGCGTCACACAGACAAGGCTTGTACCTTGCGTCACACAGACAAGGCTTATACCTTGCGTCACGCAGACAAGGCTTATATACCTTGCGTCACACAGACAAGGCTTATACCTTGCGTCACGCAGACAAGGTTTATACCTTGCGTCACACAGACAAGGCTTGCACCTTGCGTCACACAGACAAGGCTTATACCTTGCGTCACACAGACAAGGCTTGCACCTTGCGTCACACAGACAAGGCTTATACCTTGCGTCACGCAGACAAGGCTTATACCTTGCGTCACACAGACAAGGCTTGTACCTTGCGTCACACAGACAAGGCTTGCACCTTGCGTCACGCAGACAAGGCTTGCACCTTGCGTCACGCAGACAAGGCTTGCACCTTGCGTCACGCAGACAAGGCTTGTACCTTGCGTCACACGGCCGTGATGCAAGGCACTGTTGATGTGTTGAGTCTTGACGCAGCCACAGACGCAGGGAAGAAAACCCTCCCAGGAAGGGGGGGGGGGTGTCCTTACGCAAGGCAAACCCCCCAAAACTCGTCAGCCTAACTAAATAATATACACGAGCCGAACAACCCACATTTACAAAGCTGGTAACCGCTAAACTACTAACGCAAAAATCCCGACCCAATGATTGTAGCATTTAACTCTGAAAGTGTTGAACCCTTACGTTAACACCTCCCCGCTGTCAACCCTTACGTTAACACCTCCCCGCTGTCAGTGCGGCCAACTTGCACATGCAATAATTCCGGGTTTAAATTGTTGTTTATTATCATTAACTGACGGTCGGTGGGGGGTAACGGGCCCAGCAACGCGGCCTTAACCTGGCTCCAGTATTTACACCAGTAATATTGGTAATATAATAAATGTTATATGAACTGGGTGGGTGTAAAGCTTGTTCGGTGAACAGTGTAATTGTAACAGTAATTTGTGGAGCAAGCTTAAAAATGTCATTCAAATTGGCCGCATAGATGTTCCTCACGTGGCCCCCAGCATGATGAGTGGCCCCCAGCATGATGAGTGGCCCCAGCATGATGAAGTGATTTGATGAAATATCTGTGCCCAAATTGGTCACCGAGAGCTGTGGGGACTTGGGTTAAGGGTCAGATAACTCCCAATTCTTTTGTACAGTCGGTGTGGCCTAGTGGTTAAAGTACTGGACTCGCTAAGGTGCATGGAGCCCCGTGGCTGCCTGGGTTCGAATCCTTCAGGGGTGAGGAGTTTTCTGTTGCATATTAGCTTCGGAAAGCTTGCACATACATACATCGTATTATATATATATTATATATATATATTATATAATATATATATATATATATATATATATATATATTATATATATATATATATATATAATGAACATCGTCTATGCCTTCACATGCCCACTTGGGGACTGTAAGCCCCAAAGATCTCAGTATATAGGCAAGACAATAACGGTCTCTTTCTAGGCGATTAACAATGCACAAACAACAGGGCTCGATCAAGGAACATATAATCTCCTCTCACACCAGACCATCACCAGAGACATCTTAACAAGCAATACAGAAATTATCGACAGATACAACAATAACAGGCGCCTCGACATCAGCAAGGCCCTACACACCAGAAGTCAACACCAGCAATCAACAACAAATTAACTCATAATTACATTCTACGCACTTCAAGGACCTGAACCAACAAGAAGATAAAACACGTAAAATACCCACTGTTTCGTGTTCTGTCTTTTCCCATTGATTTGTGTCCTGCCACCTCACCCAAACACGAATATAAGCACGATCTGTGTATGTAAAATTGTTTTTTTAAAATGTAAGAAGTGTTCTTGCGAAAGGCTTCTAGACGTCAGACCAAAAATAAAGTGTGAAAATGAACTTTGGAGTTAATTTTTCAACTACCCCCGACAGTGAAGAAAAACATAAGAAATACTGAGAAGATTCGTGCTAGAATCATTAATCTTACCCTTTCGGTCATATTCAACACATATATATATATATATATATATATATATATATATATATATATATATATATAGGGGGGTACCACCACTGGTGTAATTATAGGGACCCACAGCCTCAGAGAAGGGAACACAGAGCACTCAGGGAAAAAACTTGACATTTAACTCTGAATACGAAAGAGTGTTCACTTCTCCTACCACCCCCTTTTTTTTTTTATTATGATGTACACTTTATTATGCAAGGTTATACAGTTACATATCTGATTTTATACAAAAAATGAACATTAAGAGGACACAAGAAAAAAGTTCGCTTCCTAGAGGCTGTAGATTTCCTCGAACTCCTCCGACGCCGGGCAGGAACCGAGGATGCAGCGGGCATTTCCCCTCTGGATCGCGACACTGAGGCGCTGAAAGAGAAAACTTGCTGCTCTAGGGTCTCTTGTGGTGTCAATGAGCTTGGAACCAAGATCCTTAAGAAACCTTCTTGCACTCTCACCCCATGGGCCTAGGGTCTCAGACCCTATTGGAACGAAATTGTACCTTTGATCTAATTGCCTGTACTTGACTGACTTTTGTTTTTCTCTGTGTGTCGCTGCGGCTCCTGCCGTGCCGGCAGAGAGGGTGATGTATGTCGTTGCCAGGGTGGATACGCAAGTATAGTCCCATGCTAACTGCCTGCCACCCTTCCACGGACGCAGTGTGATTCCGTCTGGTCGGCCGGCAAAGCTAACAGAGTCACGGTTCAGTAGGTTGCGGGGCTCTCTCTCCGCTGGACACTGAGCAGAGGCAAGGCTTCTTTTAATGATGTCGTTGACTTCGTCGTGTCTAGTGTGCCAACCACCCGATTTTCCACAGTGCAGGCCATGCAATCCATATTCGTCAGCATCTGCCTCGCCGCAAATACACCTGTGAACAGTGTGGATAGGGGCAGCAAGGCGGGAGAGCGACTGCAATACGGAGCTCCTGCGGATCAAGACGTGTGCCTGTCGCAGACATAGGGACTGCCAGAAGGAAGTCCCCTGCATGGGGAGCCTGCACAGCTGTGAGGGCGTGCACGATCACTGGGGGTTGTTGCTGCCTCCAGCAAAGCTGTGGCTTCTTTGTCTACAATGGGGCTGTCCCAACTGGATTGTTTCTTGGCTTTCGGCATGGCTGGTCTGAGTGCTGGGTCTGTCATGGCACCCCATTTCGTGTCACATTCCGTGTAGTGGGGGTCCTGTATCCCCGCTACATCACTCAGGGTGTCAGGTAGAATTTCCTTAACCAGGTCATCTGATGCTGAGGAGGAAGACAGGAAGGCTGGGACTGCAATTTGGGTGGCGGTGCGGACACCCAAGCCACCGAGCCTGACAGGAAGAGTGGCTTGTTTCCACTGGCATTCGTTGAGAGAGAGGTTAACAACTTTTTCCAGCATGGTCTTCAGTAGGAGGTCATACTCGTCAAGCTTTGGGTTGTTGTAAGATGGGGCACACCTCAGAAAGTAGGTTAGCCTCGGAAGGGATAGGCATTTGGTGAGGAGATAAAAAGCATCGTGGGCATCGATGTCACCTATTCTGTCTTCCATCCTCCTAAGGTCTGCGATTTTCTTGTCGAGGATCTCCTCAATGGCGTTAGACCCGAGGGGAGCTCCAAGGAGGGTGCTGTTCTCGGCCCTAATGACATGGGCTCCAGGCAAGGCAGACCTTATTCTAGCTACGATGTCTGGGTTGGAGGAGACTACTTCACACTTGGAAGGGTTCAGGACGAGACCCAGGCTTACTTCTTGCTCCCTTATTTTCCTGATATCTGACAAGAGGTGGTCTACGGTGCCAGCTATAGTGCCATCATCCAAAAACCAGATGTTGAACTCGCTGGACAAGCTTTCGGTGATTTCTTTTAAGACTAAGCAGAAAAGAAGGGGAGCAAGAGGATCACCTTGCTGAACACCTTCACATGATCTGATTTCATGTTCACCAAAGAGCAGTTTTGACTCGCCACTGTAGCACGATAGTATGAACGGGTAGAGGGGCCGGAAATGGCGATGTACGGCACAAAGTACTGCATCTCTTCTTACCATGTTGAAGGCATTCTTAAAGTCCAGTTTGAGCAGGGCCTTTTCATCAGAAATGTTTGTGATGTATGCTCGTGCTGCATGGGCAGCCGCTTCACAGCCTTGGGGGATTCCAAATCCTAGCTGGATTGGTTTCAGCAATTCAGCCGCTTGCTGGCTGACAACCCTCGTAGCAGCCTTGGCAATCAGGCGTCGGAGAGTGTTGCCAACAGCGATTGGCCTGATTCCTTCGTCCTTCTTTTTGAGAGCACAGAGGGAGGCACCAAAAAAGAGAGGCCTGATGACCTCAGGTATCTCACCAGCCAGACACATGTTGACGAACCTTGTGAGTTCCATAAGAAGATCTTGTGCAGCATCACCAACCGCAGGATTTAACATTTGCTTGATATGTTGAGGTTTTAACCCTGTAAAGCCGCCTGCTGACCCAGGTGGAAAAGAAAGGGCTGCTTTGTAGACCTCAGATTCACCAACTGTTAATGGGTCTGAAATGGTGTCGGCTGATGGCGGAACGATGTTGTCGCCTTGAGGGGCTCTGGGTGGGTGCTTGCTTTGCAGGGCCCGTGCTGTGGCTGAGTTTCGAGGAGCAATTTTCTCGTCACTGGTGAGGACTCTAATAGCACTTGCGGTATTTCCCTCTTCAATTTTCTTGGTGATTTGTGCTCTGATTTTGTACGTTTCCGGTATGTTGTTGTTACCATTTCTGCGGTGGGTGTGTTTTGCTCGGAGAGGCAGGCGAACTAGGTTGTCCCCCCTTGGGTATTCATTTATCGCCCTCAGGACCGAGGAAGCAAGTGATTTGTCCCTCCTTGGAGGGACGGTGAGGCATACATTGCCAAACAGAAGGACATTATGCCACGCTTGAATGTTTTCCGGTGCATCATTGACCCTTTTCAGAAGATTACAAAGTTTGGCTGCTGCATTTGGGCGGGCTGCTTTTGGGATGTGTGGTAATGTTCTAGCAGACGTCGCTATGATCGCTTGGGTGAGGTTCTCAGATGAGATTAGGTTAATGGGAGTCTCTTCCCTAACTGTTAATGGCAGCTGGCCATTGCTTCCCTTCGGAAGCTGGTGGGAACCACTGCATCTTTCCTCGTTGAAGGTGTGAAAGCGGATAACACCACCGATGGAGTTTATGGCGGTGTTTTTGTTGCATACTCGGCAAAAACCTCTTTTAGGAGCAGTTGTTGGCACCTCAAGGCTTGTGGAGTCCTGCCCGACCGCTGGGACCCCTTCCATTTCAACTCGGTTGGCCGAGTTAAACTGTGCATTATTCTATAGAGGGGGGCAAACACACTGGGTCATGGCCAAGCAACTGGGTGTGGAGCCAACAACTGGGTGTGGAGCCAGCAACTGGGTGTGGAGGCATCAACTGGGTGTGGAGCCAGCAACTGGGTGTGGAGGCATCAGCTGGGTGTGGAGGCCAGCGGCGGGTGTGGAGCCAGCAACTGGGTGTGGAGGCCGCGGCTGGGTGTGGAGGCATCAGCTGGGTGTGGAGGCCGCGGCTGGGTGTGGCGGCATCAGCTGGGTGTGGAGGCCGCGGCTGGGTGTGGAGGCATCAGCTGGGTGTGGAGGCCGCGGCTGGGTGTGGAGGCCGCGGCTGGGTGTGGAGGCCGGTGGGGCGAGGGTCAGCTCAGGTAGTGAGGTGGGGGGGGGGGGGGGATGGAGACGGTTTGGGGGGGGGGAGGCGTGGTATCGAGTGGGCTATACACATGACACACAATATACATTCACATATATGTACACCAGGGTATGTATGACACTGAGAATATGGGGTTGGCACTTTGTTATATGTATGACACTATAACTGGGGACACTTTGTGGTGTGTATGGCACTGAGTATCGGAGTTGGCACTTTGAGATGTATATTTCA
>NC_091216.1:17152553-17194089 GCF_040958095.1 Procambarus clarkii | reverse complement strand
CACACATAAACACCAGAGACATATATAAACACCAGAGACATATATAAACACCAGAGGCACATATAAACACCAGAGACATATATAAACACCAGAGCACATATAAACACCAGAGACACATAAACACCAGACACACATATAAACACCAGACACAATAAACACCAGAGACACAATAAACACCAGACACATACATATAAACACCAGACACACACATATAAACACCAGAGGCACATATAAACACCAGACACACACATAAACACCAGAGACATATATAAACACCAGAGACATATATAAACACCAGAGGCACATATAAACAAGACACACACATAAACACCAGACACATACATATAAACACCAGACACACACATATAAACACCAGAGACACATATAACACCAGACACACACATAAACACCAGAGACATATATAAACACCAGAGACATATATAAACACCAGAGGCACATATATAAACACCAGAGACATATATAAACACCAGAGGCACATATAAACACCAGAACACACATATAAACACCAGAGACACATATAAACACCAGAGACACATATAAACACCAGAGACATATATAAACACCAGAGACTATATAAACACCAGAGGCACATATAAACACCAGACACACATATAAACACCAGAGACACATAAAACACCAGACACACACATAAACACCAGAGACATATATAAACACCAGAGACATATATAAACACAGAGACCACATATAAACACCAGAGGCACATATAAACACCAGACACACATATAAACCACCAGAGACACATATAAACACAGACACACACATAAACACCAGAGACATATATAAACACCAGAGACATATATAAACACCAGAGACACATATAAACACCCAGAGAACATATAAACACCAGAGCACATATAAACACCAGACACACATATATAAACAACACAACATAACCACCACATATAAACTCATGAAGGGCAGTAACTGAGAACACTGCAGACTGCTCATATGAGGTAGTTAATAGTTAGTTCATTTATTATGCACCCCATACCCATCTTGTGGGCGGTAGTGGAAAGGGTACAGAGGCATTAATGGGCTCAGGGACTGAACCCCACAATTCATTTAGCTAAGCTGGACATCTTCAAGAGGAAACTAGATTGTTTCCTTCAAGGAGTACCGGATCAGCCGGGCTGGGTGGGTATGTGGGCCTGCGGCCGCTCCAAGCAACAGCCTGGTGGACCAAACTCTCACAAGTCAGCCTGCCTCGGGTCGGGCTTAGGGTAGAAGAACTCCCAGAACCCCATCAACCAGGTATCAACCAGGTATCAACTAGGTAAGCAAGTTGCAATCTTGATGAGCTAGTTACAAAATTCAGTATAAGTCGTCACATCAACAATGGGTTCCAGATTGACCACAAGTTGTTTCTTAATTAAGCAACTGACATATGTGGAGAGCTAGTGTCACAATTGATATGTTTGTCCTGCACACCGCCCCCCATCCAGTGGGCAGCGGTGGATAGGTTAACAATCACTAGTTACTACCTACAGTTAGCAAACTGGGGATATTTGGCTAAAATTTCTGGCAGCAGATCATTTTGAATGAAATATTACACATCGTTGGAACATTTGTTATAGAATTGTCTCTAAATTCACGTATCTTTTCACACTCCATCACATAGTGACGAGGGTGTGCGAATAATTTGTTGACACAGTTTACATATTGGTCAGGTCTACATCGGCAGATAATGAGAATTCCCCAGAGATACTTGTCGCCGAGTCTAAGCCGAGCAGTAGTAACATCTAGAAGTCTGCTGATGTTATTGGATGATCCATAGATGTGTGGCTCCTCTTGCATGATAGTATGATAGTATCTACATCAGCAGATAATGAGATTTCCCAGAGATACTTGTCGCCGAGTCTAAGCCGAGCAGTAGTAACATCTAGAAGTCTGCTGATGTTATTGGATGATCTATAGATGTGTGGCTCCTCTTGCATGATAGTATGATGATAGATGGAATTACTGGTGTCGATTTCACTTTGCCTCAGATCCACAAGATCTTGTTGAAGTTTCTCGGTGTACTCTGCTCTCAGATTGCTCATTGACAATCCAAGGTTACACTCAACGGCTCCTTTAAAGGCAGATTCTTGGGTAACTCATCAGCTCTATCATGCATCCGGAGGCCAACATGAGATGGAGACCACATGAAATGGACTCTGTTACCATAATTAATAATTTTGTTGTATTTGTGTCTAGCTTCGGACACGAGCATGTTACAGTTATGTCTTAAAGAGATGAGAGCAATTAAGGATGACAAGGAGTCACTTACAATTAATGTATCAAGTTTGGAGACTTGTACACATTTCAGTGCAAGGATCAAGGCAAATAGTTTCGGTCTGAAGGGTAGAGGCCCAGTTGTTTATACGGACTCCCCACTCAAAGTACAAGCCATCGCCCATTGTCAGAACAACTGCACTTCCAGCAGCACCGTGGGGCGGTGTAGGGAACCATCAGTGTATATGGTGTGAGAGAGAGAATGTTCTGTGGACAGAGCATCAATATGGCTTAAGGCGTTTGATTTCCTTCAAGACGAAGCTTGGGCTGATCTCTAATTTGCTTCTTGGGTGGAAAGGGAGGGATTAAAACTGGAAAGGGTGTAACCTCCCACGGTGCAGGAAAGTGCCGTTGTTGTCTCTTGGTACAAGTCATGAACCCCATACATTCTGAGTTGAGTCGTTTTGTTATCCATTTGGAACAATGCTGATCTTCAATAAAGAAATTCTGGAGGGCTTCTGTGCAAGGGTTAGGATGAGTTAGCCTAAGCATTTTATACCAATTTGACAGTTAATTTCAGTAACACGATCAACAACGCTCAGAATATTAAGTTCCTTTCTCATATTAAGTATCTTTGTGGTACGGGGCACCCAGGATTATCCTCAGGCTTCGTTCTGCAATTTTTCAAGCCCTCCAAGTTTTCTTTCAGGCATCAAAACAAGCAGAGGTGCAGCATAATCCACTAAAGATCTGATGTGTGCAAGGTACATCATTTTGACAATTCTGACACTGGCACCATAGCCTGAGTGATAACCTGCAACAGCCTTGAGAGCTCGGAGCCTTCTTTATACTGACGACAGAGTCTGAATACAACAGGACCATACAGTGGCACCTCAAGGCCAAGGTATTTGAATCTGTTTACATAGTCAAGCTGGGATCCATCAGACAGTTGCATCTTGCGAACAGCTCCCCTGCCTGGGTGGGCGCCGATTGTGTATCTTTGTTTTCTCTGCTGAGATAATTATACCTAGGTCCTGACATGAGTCTAATACAGAGTTAAGAGTGTTCTGCGTGTTAGCATACCCAGCGGTGTGTATCATTATAGCATCAGCATACCCAGCGGTGTGTATCATATATCATCAGCATACCAGTGGTGTTTATCATTATATCATCAGCATACCCAGCGGTGTGTATCATTATATCATCAGCATACCCAGTGGTGTTTATCATTATATCATCAGCATACCCAGCGGTGTGTATCATTATATCATCAGCATACCCAGCGGTGTGTATCATTATATCATCAGCATACCCAGTGGTGTGTATCATTATATCATCAGCATACCCAGTGGTGTGTATCATTATATCATCAGCATACCCAGTGGTGTGTATCATTATATCATCAGCATAGCTAATGATGTGGACGTTGGGTTTGTTCGGTATAGAGTTTAACAGTGTGTTTATTAAGATATTAAATAAGGTAGGACTGAGAACACCACCCTGCGGGGTACCTAGTTCAAAGTCTCTTGTTACACTCCTATGCCCCTGGAACAATACAGATGACTTCCTGTTGGATAAGAAACCCCTGATCCAAGAAAGAAGCCGACCACCAATATTCATTCTTGCAAGCTCACTCAAGATAACATGTTTATTTGCAATATCAAAGGCAGACTTAAGATCTAGGAAGGTGGTATATGACTTTTCAGTGTGCAGGGTAAGAAAGGTGGTGATGCAATGATGCACACTCCTTCCATGCATGAAGCCATATATCTGGGGGGATAGCATGGTTCTTATTCTATGGAGGAGACGGTTTAGGACCATTCTCTCGAATGTTTTGCAAATGCAGCTAGTAAGGGAAATTGGGCGGAAAGCATTCTCTTGACTTGGCTTGGGAATTGGCATGATTATACTGTTGGTCCAAGAGTTAGGAAGCTCCCCAGTAACATAGCTCATATTGTACAGCTCAAGCAGGGGATTCCTGGTACTAAAGGGAGCAGACGCAATATGTCATAAGTGATACCATCTTCACCGGGGGATGTGGCCCTGGGAGCTAGACCTTTCTCCAAGTACACACAGATCAGCACACGTACACACACAGTACAGCACGCGTACACACACAGTACAGCCCACGTACACACACAGTACAGCCCACGTACACACACAGTACAGCCCACGTACACACACAGTACAGCCCACGTACACACACAGTACAGCCCACGTACACACACAGTACAGCACACGTACACACACAGTACAGCACACGTACACACACAGTACAGCCCACGTACACACACAGTTCAGCCCACGTACACACACAGTACAGCCCACGTACACACACAGTACAGCCCACGTACACACACAGTACAGCCCACGTACACACACAGTACAGCACACGTACACACACAGTACAGCACACGTACACACACAGTACAGCACACGTACACACACAGTACAGCCCACGTACACACACAGTACAGCCCACGTACACACACAGTACAGCCCACGTACACACACAGTACAGCCCACGTACACACACAGTACAGCCCACGTACACACACAGTACAGCCCACGTACACACACAGTACAGCCCACGTACACACACAGTACAGCCCACGTACACACACAGTACAGCCCACGTACACACACAGTACAGCACACGTACACACACAGTACAGCCCACGTATACACACAGTACAGCCCACGTACACACACAGTACAGCCCACGTACACACACAGTACAGCCCACGTACACACACAGTACAGCCCACGTACACACACAGTACAGCCCACGTACACACACAGTACAGCCCACGTACACACACAGTACAGCCCACGTACACACACAGTACAGCCCACGTACACACACAGTACAGCCCACGTACACACACAGTACAGCCCACGTACACACACAGTACAGCCCACGTACACACACAGTACAGCCCACGTACACACACAGTACAGCCCACGTACACAAACCACACCATATCATCAGAGACAAACCCCTACCTAATCCAGCCCGATAACAAACCACTAAAACCTGCATGAAGAACAAAAGGGAAGGAAAGATAAACCGCATATTCCTAAAATAGTTAACAAGTATTTGAAACTATTCCCCACAAGATGGGAGCCACAACAGTCTGAAGTAACCAGGAGAATACTAAACAGGATATGAGAATACCTGGCAGGCATAAAGTATTAGATTAAGTCACAGGATCCGTCCCGGGTCTGATATATATATATATAGAAGCCGCCCAAGGCAACACAAGCCTTCATCTTAATGGTTGCAGACGACACCCGCCTAATGTGAGTGTGGCCACGTGGCTGTGACACACTTCACGCTTTGTGCGTTTAGACGCACATGCGTAAATATGACGACGTACACGCGTCTAAACTTGAGGACGCACACGCGTCTAAACTTGAGGACGCACACGCGTCTAAACTTGAGGACGCACACGTGTCTAAACTTGAGGACGCACACGCGTCTAAACTTGAGGACGCACACGCGTCTAAACTTGAGGACGCACACGTGTCTAAACTTGAGGACGCACACGCGTCTAAACTTGAAGACGCACACGCGTCTAAACTTGAAGACGCACACGTGTCTAAACTTGAGGACGCACACGCGTCTAAACTTGAGGACGCACACGCGTCTAAACTTGAAGACGCACACGTGTCTAAACTTGAAGACGCACACGTGTCTAAACTTGAAGACGCACACGTGTCTAAACTTGAAGACGCACACGCATCTAAACTTCAAGACGCACACGCATCTAAACTTGAAAGACGCGTGTGCGTCTTCAACATAAAAACGGCCTTTAGAAACTTGCGTAAGGAATTTTTCAGAACATTATATACCACATATGTCAGACCAATCCTGGAGTATGCGGCTCCAGCATGGAGTCCATATCTAGTCAAGCATAAGACTAAGCTGAAAAAGGTTCAAAGGTTTGCCACCAGACTAGTACCCGCACTGCGGGGTATGAGCTACGAGGAGAGACTACGGGAATTAAACCTCACGTCACTGGGAGACAGAACAGTTAGGGGAGACCATGATCACCACATACAAGATTCTCAGAGGAATTAATAGGGTAGATAAAGACAGACTATTTAACACCAGAAGCACACGCACTAGAGGACACAGGTGGAAACTGAGTGCCCAAATGAGCCACAGAGATATTAGAAAGAACTTTTTCAGTGTCAGAGTAGTAGACAAGTGGAATGCATTAGGCAGTGATGTGGTGGAGGCTGACTCCATACACAGCTTAATGTGTAGATATGATAGAGCCCAGTAGGCTCAGGAACCTGTACACCTGTTGATTGACAGTTGAGAGGCGGGACCAAAGAGCCAGAACTCAACCCCCACAGGCACAACTAGGTGAGTACACACACAGGCCCCAGGGGGTTTCACGGCTGAGTGGATACCGCCTGGGGGACGAAGTCCTAATGACCCGGGTTCGATTCCCGGTGGAGGCGGAAACAAATGGGCAGTTTCTTTTACTCTGATGCATCTGTTCACCTAGCAGCAAATAGGTACCTGGGAATTAGACAGCTGCTACCGGCTGCTTCCTGGGATGTGTGTGTGTGTTAGAGATAAATATGTGTAGAAAATATAATAGGGGAAAAATACATGGGATGGAAAGGCGGGGCCCAAGAGCTAATAGCTCGATTCTGCAGATACAAATAATAGTCAAGACACACACACGTACCTACATAACACTACTTTATGTTATATTTGTCAAGCAAATTGCCTCACAGAATATATATTTCCTGGTGTGAAGCATTTACCCTGCTCTCTCTCTCTCTCTCTCTCTCTCTCTCTCTCTCTCTCTCTCTCTCTCTCTGCCACCTTCCGCTCGCTTCCCACAATTTAGCAGCGAGATTGAGCATTTTCATGACAACGCAATTCACGGACAATTAAATGCCAATTGTTCTAAAGCACTGTTGAATAATTCGAACCCTGGTAAGACGGTCCACTGAGACGCAGTGACCAGGTAGCCGTGTACCCACCCGGGGGGATGACAAGCAGAGTGTTTACAGCCACACATATAGGCAGGGTTGAGGCGGCCATCACCAGCCCGGACCCCGGCATGGAACACCTACACCCTCCCACAGCCTCACACTGGTCACCTTCAGTAGACGAGTCTCTGTGTTTATAACCTTCCTCACGCCCTTGCCCCCCCCCCCCGCCCCGCCCCCTGGTGGTGACGGGGGGCCGGGGGCCGGGAACTATACAACCAGATAGCTTGCTCGCCGCCGACGTCTTACCTCACAACATGATTCGCTTCTCGTGTTGTAAGAATGTCCCAAATTACTGTTGACTTTGCATATGCGAACCAGTTTGGAAATGACGACGAAGACTGACGACAACGACTGTAACGACGACGACGACGAAGGCGGCGGTGGGGACAGGTGTAGGGGCAGGTGTAGGGGCAGGTGTAGGGGCAGGTGTAGGGGCAGGTGTAGGGGCAGTTACTTACCTATCAGTGATCACCAGTCTTGTTGTAATTGTTACGTTATAAGTGAACTATTTTCACCTTCAACGTCTGTGTCAATTCTGGCGTCATATGTGTGGCTGGAGGTGGCTCCCACAACTTCTGCCTCCCCCAACGTGCCCAACATCGCCAATAGGCCTTCTGCAGTTACCTTTATTCCTTTGTTCTTAAAACGAAATATATATAATGGAGTAACTTTATTGCCCATATATAAGTGATAAGGCCCTCATCTGGTCCTCATTCATCAATACAACATAAATAGACAAAGAAATCTGTAAATAAATTGGCCAAAAATAAATAAAAGTGACAACTTTTGCCACCTGTGGCTGATTAACATGTTGACCAATTACTTCTAACTTCACATCTTAGTGCCGGATATGTATTCTCCAAGATGTACAAGTCACATCTTAGTGCCGGATATGTATTCTCCAAGATGTACAAGTCACAACAAAACTCGCATAGAAACAATAAACTCGCATAGAAACAATAAACTCGCATAGAAACAAAGGAGAGAAAAAAGAAGGAACCGCCCCCCCCCAAAAAAAAAGGTTGTCATGTTTTTGTACAAAGAGACATAAGAAATATTGAAACTGTGCAATGTAAATGAACAAATCCACAAGGGCCGTGACGAGGGTTCGAATCTACGTCCGAGAGGATCCCAGACGCTGCCTTAATCGACTGAGCTAAAACATGGTAAAAGAGTGCATGGGGGGAATTGCGTAAAACCCTGAAGCCAGATTCACGAAGCAGTTATGCAAGCACTTACGAACCTGTCCATCTTTTCTCAATCTTTGGCGGCTTTGTTTACAATTATTAAACAGTTAATGAGCTCCGAAGCACCAGGAGGCTGTTTATAACAATAACAACAGTAGATGGGCAAGTTTTCATGTTTGTAAACTGCTTAATAAATGTAAACAAAGCCGTCAAAGATTGAGGAAAGATGTATATGTTCGTAAGTCCTTGCGTAACTGCTTCGTGAATCTGGCCCCAGGTTTGTGTCTCTGAGAGACTGCAGGATCCGTTGGTAAATCAGGATGATTTTCCCGTTTACAATTCTTTTACCATGTTGTAGCTCAGTCGATTAAGGCAGCGTCTGCGATCCTCTCGGACCTAGATTCGAACCTTCGTCACGGCTCTTGTGGTCACGACGCTCATGCCAAATAACGGGAGATTTGTATAAAAATTTATCACTACTTTTCATACTTGGAACATCACTCCTCATGTCCGGGCCCCTTAACCTCTCCTCACAGCTCAGCCCTCCCGGCTCTCACACATGTTGCTAACATCTGTATATTTTCAATTTTGGTTATATTCTTCACGAGGTCCGGGTTCCAGGCCGGTGCTGCATATTTCAGTGCTGGTTTAACAAAGGTTGTGTGAGATTGCCTTTAAAAGAGCCCTGGTTTGGGTTTCTGAACGACGTTGTGGTTGTTGGCGTCACACATGCTGCTGATGTTACCCTGTTGAGGTGTGACTCTGGAGAGGACCATACCTGTAACATTGTATAGCCGCAGCCTCACTCACTGATGACATATAATTGGGCGGTGGTTGTGGTGGTGGTGGTAGTGGTGGTGGTAGTGGTGGTGGTAGTGGTGGTGGTAGTGGTGGTGGTAGTGGTGGTGGTAGTGGTGGTAGTGGTGGTAGTGGTGGTGGTAGTGGTGGTGGTAGTGGTGGTGGTAGTGGTGGTGGTAGTGGTGGTGGTAGTGGTGGTGGTAGTGGAGGTGGTAGTGGTGGTTGGTAGTGGTGGTGGTAGTGGTGGTGGTAGTGGTGGTGGTAGTGGTGGTGGTAGTGGTGGTGGTGGTGGTAGTCGGTGGTGGTGGTGGTAGTGGTGGTGGTAGTGGTGGTGGTAGTGGTGGTGGTAGTGGAGGTGGTAGTGGTGGTGGTAGTGTTGGTGGTAGTGGTGGTGGTAGTGGTGGTGGTAGTGGTGGTGGTAGTGGTGGTGGTAGTGGTGGTGTAGTGGTGGTGGTAGTGGTGGTGGTAGTGGTGGTGGTGGTGGTAGTGGTGGTGGTAGTGGTGGGTGGTGTAGTGGTGGTGGTGGTAGTGGTGGTGGTAGTGGTGGTGGTAGTGGTGGTGGTAGTGGTGGTGGTAGTGGTAGTGGTGTTGGTAGTGGTGGTGGTAGTGGTGTTTGTAGTGGTGTTTGTAGTGGTGGTAGTGGTGGTAGTGGTGGTAGTGGTGGTGGTAGGGTGATCATACACGACAGCTACTCCCTTCGGACACACACAAGTGTGACGAAGCATCAACAAGACGTAGAGGAGATACAGGGAGATCTTCCCACTACCCGCCGCCAGCCTCCCGCCCTGCCGATGATCAACACATCTCTATATATACATCCCCTCGGAGATGAAGCACCATGATGCTCCCTTACTGCCCCGCTAACACGCTCAATATTACCTCTACTCTCTCCTTCCGTCTCAACTCTCAAGACATGACAAGGAATTCAATCAATAAATGATTGATTCAGCAAACGACAAGGACTCGGAAAGTGTCAAGACTGCCAGTGCCACAGGGGTCAGTGTCAAGACTGCCAGTGCCACAGAGGTCAGTGTCAAGACTGCCAGTGCCACAGAGGTCAGTGTCAAGACTGCCAGTGCCACAGAGGTCAGTGTCAAGACTGCCAGTGCTACAGAGGTCAGTGTCAAGACTGCCAGTGCCACAGGGGTCAGTGTCAAGACTGCCAGTGTCACAGAGGTCAGTGTCAAGACTGCCAGTGCCACAGGGGTCAGTGTCAAGACTGCCAGTGCCACAGGGGTCAGTGTCAAGACTGCCAGTGTCACAGGGGTCAGTGTCAAGACTGGCAGTGCCACAGAGGTCAGTGTCAAGACTGCCAGTGCCACAGGGGTCAGTGTCAAGACTGCCAGTGCCACAGAGGTCAGTGTCAAGACTGCCAGTGCCACAGGGGTCAGTGTCAAGACTGCCAGTGTCACAGGGGTCAATGTCAAGACTGCCAGTGCCACAGGGGTCAGTGTCAAGACTGCCAGTGCCACAGGGGTCAGTGTCAAGACTGCCAGTGCCACAGGGGTCAGTGTCAAGACTGCCAGTGCCACAGGGGTCAGTGTCAAGACTGCCAGTGCCACAGAGGTCAGTGTCAAGACTGCCAGTGCCACAGAGGTCAGTGTCAAGACTGCCAGTGCCACAGGGGTCAGTGTCAAGACAGGTCTGCAGGTGAGAGGCGCCATATGGCACTTTGTGTGCCGGTAATGGTAGCTCGGTTGTGTACTGAGGTAAACACCACCCATCTTGGCCTTGGCCCTCCCCTGATGGATGGTGCCAGGTGCCAGGGCTGGGGTCTGGTGCCAGGGCTGGGGTCTGGTGCCAGGGCTGGGGTCTGGTGCCAGGAGTGGTGGCTGGGGTCTGGTGCCAGGAGTGGTGGCTGGGGTCTGGTGCCAGGAGTGTGTGGCTGGGGTCTGGTGCCAGGAGTGGTAGCTGGGGTCTGGTGCCAGGGGTGGTGGCTGGGGTCTGGTGCCAGTAGTGGCTGGGGTCTGGTGCCAGGGGTGGTGGCTGGGGTCTAGTGCCAGTAGTGGCTGGGGTCTGGTGCCAGTAGTGGCTGGGGTCTAGTGCCAGTAGTGGCTGGGGTCTGGTGCCAGGGGTAGTGGCTGGGGTCTGGTGCCAGGGGTGGTGGCTGGGGTCTAGTGCCAGTAGTGGCTGGGGTCTGGTGCCAGGGGTAGTGGCTGGGGTCTGGTGCCAGGGGTGGTGGCTGGGGTCTAGTGCCAGTAGTGGCTGGGGTCTGGTGCCAGTAGTGGCTGGGGTCCTGGTGCCAGGGGTGGTGGCTGGGGTCTAGTGCCAGTAGTGGCTGGGGTCTGGTGCCAGTAGTGGCTGGGGTCTGGTGCCAGGGGTAGTGGCTGGGGTCTGGTGCCAGGGGTAGTGGCTGGGGTCTGGTGCCAGGGGTGGTGGCTGGGGTCTAGTGCCAGTAGTTGGCTGGGGTCTGGTGCCAGGGGTGGTGGCTGGGGTCTAGTGCCAGTAGTGGCTGGGGTCTAGTGCCAGTAGTGGCTGGGGTCTGGTGCCAGGGGTAGTGGCTGGGGTCTAGTGCCAGTAGTGGCTGGGGTCTGGTGCCAGGGGTAGTGGCTGGGGTCTAGTGCCAGTAGTGGCTGGGGTCTGGTGCCAGGGGTGGTGGCTGGGGTCTAGTGCCAGTAGTGGCTGGGGTCTGGTGCCAGGGGTAGTGGCTGGGGTCTGGTGCCAGGGGTGGTGGCTGGGTCTAATGCCAGTAGTGGCTGGGGTCTGGTGCCAGTAGTGGCTGGGGTCTGGTGCCAGGGGTGGTGGCTGGGGTCTGGTGCCAGTAGTGGCTGGGGTCTGGTGCCAGTAGTGGCTGGGGTCTGGTGCCAGGGGTGGTGGCTGGGGTCTAGTGCCAGAAGTGGCTGGGGTCTGGTGCCAGTAGTGGCTGGGGTCTGGTGCCAGGGGTGGTGGCTGGGGTCTGGTGCCAGGGGTGGTGGCTGGGGTCTAGTGCCAGTAGTGGCTGGGGTCTGGTGCCAGGAGTGGCTGGGGTCTGGTGCCAGGGGTGGTGGCTGGGGTCTGGTGCCAGGGGTGGTGGCTGGGGTCTAGTGCCAGTAGTGGCTGGGGTCTGGTGCCAGTAGTGGCTGGGGTCTGGTGCCAGGGGTGGTGGCTGGGGTCTGGTGCCAGGGGTGGTGGCTGGGGTCTAGTGCCAGTAGTGGCTGGGGTCTGGTGCCAGTAGTGGCTGGGGTCTAGTGCCAGTAGTGGCTGGGGTCTAGTGCCAGTAGTGGCTGGGGTCTGGTGCCAGGGGTGGTGGCTGGGGTCTAGTGCCAGTAGTGGCTGGGGTCTAGTGCCAGTAGTGGCTGGGGTCTGGTGCCAGGGGTGGTGGCTGGGGTCTGGTGCCAGTAGTGGCTGGGGTCTGGTGACAGGGGTGGTTGCTGGGGTCTAGTGCCAGTAGTGGCTGGGGTCTAGTGCCAGTAGTGGCTGGGGTCTAGTGCCAGTAGTGGCTGGGGTCTGGTGCCAGGAGTGGCTGGGGTCTGGTGCCAGGGGTAGTGGCTGGGGTCTGGTGCCAGGGGTGGTGGCTGGGGTCTAGTGCCAGTAGTGGCTGGGGTCTGGTGCCAGTAGTGGCTGGGGTCTGGTGCCAGGGGTGGTGGCTGGGGTCTAGTGCCAGTAGTGGCTGGGGTCTAGTGCCAGTAGTGGCTGGGGTCTGGTGCCAGGAGTGGCTGGGGTCTGGTGCCAGGGGTGGTGGCTGGGGTCTGGTGCCAGGAGTGGTGGCTGGGGTCTGGTGCCAGGGGTGGTGGCTGGGGTCTAGTGCCAGTAGTGGCTGGGGTCTAGTGCCAGTAGTGGCTGGGGTCTGGTGCCAGGAGTGGCTGGGGTCTGGTGCCAGGGGTGGTGGCTGGGGTCTGGTGCCGGGAGTGGTGGCTGGGGTCTGGTGCCAGGGGTGGTGGCTGGGGTCTAGTGCCAGTAGTGGCTGGGGTCTGGTGCCAGTAGTGGCTGGGGTCTGGTGCCAGGGGTGGTGGCTGGGGTCTAGTGCCAGTAGTGGCTGGGGTCTAGTGCCAGTAGTGGCTGGGGTCTAGTGCCAGTAGTGGCTGGGGTCTGGTTCCAGGAGTGGCTGGGGTCTGGTGCCAGGGGTAGTGGCTGGGGTCTGGTGCCAGGAGTGGTGGCTGGGGTCTAGTGCCAGTATAGTGGCTGGGGTCTGGTGCCAGTAGTGGTGGCTGGGGTCTGGTACCAGTAGTGGCTGGGGTCTGGTGCCAGGGGTGGTGGCTGGGGTCTGGTGCCAGGGGTAGTGGCTGGGGTCTGGTGCCAGGAGTGGTGGCTGGGATCTGGTGCCAGTAGTAGTGGCTGGGGTCTGGTGCCAGGGGTGGTGGCTGGGGTCTGGTGCCAGTAGTGGCTGGGGTCTGGTGCCAGGAGTAGTGGCTGGGGTCTGGTGCCAGGGGTGGTGGCTGGGGTCTGGTGCCAGGAGTGGTGGCTGGGGTCTGGTGCCAGTAGTGGCTGGGGTCTGGTGCCAGGGGTAGTGGCTGGGGTCTGGTGCCAGGAGTGGTGGCTGGGGTCTGGTGCCAGGAGTGGTGGCTGGGGTCTGGTGCCATGGGTGGTGGCTGGGGTCTGGTGCCAGGGGTAGTGGCTGGGGTCTAGTGCCAGGGGTGGTGGCTGGGGTCTGGTGCCAGGGGTGGTGGCTGGGGTCTGATGCCAGTAGTGGCTGGGGTCTAGTGCCAGGGGTGGTGGCTGGGGTCTGGTGCCAAGGGTAGTGGCTGGGGTCTGGTGCCAGGAGTGGTGGCTGGGGTCTAGTGCCAGGGGTGGTGGCTGGGGTCTGATGCCAGGCGTAGTGGCTGGGGTCTGGTGCCAGGAGTGGTGGCTGGGGTCTGGTGCCAGTAGTGGCTGGGGTCTGGTGCCAGGAGTAGTGGCTGGGGTCTGGTGCCATGGGTGGTGGCTGGGGTCTGGTGCCAGGAGTATTGGCTGGGGTCTGGTGCCAGGAGTAGTGGCTGGGGTCTGGTGCCATGGGTGGTGGCTGGGGTCTGGTGCCAGTAGTGGCTGGGGTCTGGTGCCAGTAGTGGCTGGGGTCTGGTGCCAGGAGTAGTGGCTGGGGTCTGGTGCCAGGGGTAGTGGCTGGGGTCTGGTGCCAGGAGTGGTGGCTGGGGTTTGGTGCCAGGAGTAGTGGCTGGGGTCTGGTGCCAGTAGTGGCTGGGGTCTGGTGCCAGGAGTAGTGGCTGGGGTCTGGTGCCAGGAGTGGTGGCTGGGGTCTGGTGCCAGTAGTGGCTGGGGTCTGGTGCCAGTAGTGGCTGGGGTCTGGTGCCATGGGTGGTGGCTGGGGTCTGGTGCCAGGGGTGGTGGCTGGGGTCTGGTGCCAGGAGTGGTGGCTGGGGTCTGGTGCCAGTAGTGGCTGGGGTCTGGTGCCAGGAGTAGTGGCTGGGGTCTGGTGCCAGGAGTGGTGGCTGGGGTCTGGTGCCAGTAGTGGCTGGGGTCTGGTGCCAGGAGTAGTGGCTGGGGTCTGGTGCCATGGGTGGTGGCTGGGGTCTGGTGCCAGTAGTGGCTGGGGTCTGGTGCCAGTAGTGGCTGGGGTCTGGTGCCAGGAGTAGTGGCTGGGGTCTGGTGCCAGGAGTGGTGGCTGGGGTCTGGTGCCAGGGGTGGTGGCTGGGGTCTGGTGCCATGGGTGGTGGCTGGGGTCTGGTGCCAGGGGTGGTGGCTGGGGTCTGGTGCCAGGAGTGGTGGCTGGGGTCTGGTGCCAGGAGTAGTGGCTGGGGTCTGGTGCCAGGAGTGGTGGCTGGGGTCTGGTGCCAGGGCTGGGGTCTGGTGCCATGGGTGGTGGCTGGGGTCTGGTGCCATGGGTGGTGGCTGGGGTCTGGTGCCATGGGTGGTGGCTGGGGTCTGGTGCCATGGGTGGTGGCTGGGGTCTGGTGCCAGGGCTGGGGTCTGGTGCCAGGAGTGGTGGCAGGAGATGCACAAACAACAGGGCTCCATCAAGGAACACATAATCACCTCACACAACCAGACCATCACCAGAGACATCTTAACAAGCAACACTGAAGTAATCGCCAGGTATGAGACAACAGGAGACTCGACATCAGCGCATCACTACACATCAAAAAAGTCAAGACCAACAATCAACAGCCAGTTAACACATAATTACAGTCTACCCACTTCAAGACCCCGAGCCAACACAGAGACAGTAGAAGCAAGAACACAGACTAGTAATAATAGCCTATTAATATCTACTATGCTTCATCCACTTGTTCGTCTCAGTCACGTCCTGTTCCCCCTCACCCCAAAGATAAGTTCTTGCTAAATCATTGTAAACTTGTCTTTGAAAATGTAAGGAGTGTCTTGCGAAACGCATCCTTAGGCGTCAGACCTTATTAATTGTGAAAATGAACAATGGAGAGTTAATTTTTCAACTTTCGACAATGAAGAAAGACATAAGAAATATTGAGAAGATTCGTGTTAGAATCCTTAATCTTACCTTTTCGGTCATATTCAACAACATATATGACGGAAATATATGTATATAAACTTAAACCAAAATTAACATAGAAATTTAACGCCTCGCACAGAGTAAAATATGTAAAATTTAATTATATTTCATTTTAATTTTCAATTGTATTATGTTTATCTTTAATTTTTAACTCTGATAATTTCATTTTTACAATTGTGTTACGTACACATTTATTTTGTAGACATAATGAAACTAAAATAATGCTCTCACTCTCTATTTATATATATATATATATATATATATATATATATATATATATATATATATATATATATATTAATAATAGCAGTAGTAGGCATCCATCAGTCTCAGGAGACTATGGAGTTGCGCTCTGGTTGTCGGTCTGGAGTGGCCTCACCAGGGCACAAAGCCAGGGTAGGTTGACACGGGGGGAGAAGCTGTCACCCATGCAGCAGGTCCCCTCCTCTCCACGGCGGCGCCGAAAGTCTCCAATGGAAAGGCAAACGCCAATACGATTGGTTCCAGCACCGTCGCAGGAACTGTCAGAACGCGGTTGAAGACAACAACGAACTGGCCCCCAGGGGCTCCAGCGCCAGAGTTGACCTCGAAGTTGGTAAAAGAAGATACAGGGACTCCCAGCCTGGAGACCGTATGGTCGGGGCTGGAGAAGAACAACCCCCAGCAAGGGCAAGAACGACCCCAGCCTCCTGCAGCAGGGCCTGGGGGGCCGCACGAGCCCCAGGAGGTGGACGGCCCGCTCCCGCACCAACGGGTTCCTGACAGAGGTCGTCACAGCCCTCTCTCACCCGAGGCCCGCTTCCTTCATGACCCAGCAGAGGGAAAACTATCAGGAGAAAGCGCCAAGCCATTACAACTATATAGCACCGGGAAGGGATCAGGATAAGGATTAGGGATGGGACGGAGGGGGAAGGATTGTTGCCCAACCACGTGGACGGTCGGGGATTGAACGTCAACCAGCATGAAGCGGGACCGTCGCTCTACCGTCCAGCCCAAGTGGCTGGGCCTGCAGATGGATGAGTAATATTTAATAATTACAACAATTATTATTACACCACCTGCTCAGGTGGTAATATATATATATATATATATATATATATATATATATATATATATATATATATATATATATATATATATATATATATATATATATGTCGTACCTAGTAGCCAGAACTCACTTCTCAGCCTACTATTCAAGGCCCGATTTGCCTAATAAGCCTAGTTTTCCTGAATTAATATATTTACTATAATTTTTTTCTTATGAAATGATAAAGCAACCCTTTTCTCTATGTATGAGGTCAATTTTTTTTTATTGGAGTTAAAATTAACGTAGATATATGACCGAACCTAACCAACCCTACCTAACCTAACCTAACCTATATTTATAGGTAAGGTTAGGTTAGGTAGCCAAAAAAAGCTAGGTTAGGTTAGGTTAGGTAGGTTAGGTAGACGAAAAAACATTAATTCATGAAAACTTGGCTTATTAGGCAAATCGGGCCTTGAATAGTAGGCTGAGAAGTGCGTTCTGGCTATTAGGTACGACATATATATATATATATATATATATATATATATATATATATATATATATTTATGGTCGGCAACTGTTGAGTGAATTATTTACAAACACGTTTACATGCGCTTTAAAAATTGGTTACATTTTGACATAATGGTGACGATGGTTGACCCCCTGGCCACACCTGCCAGGCCACACACCTGCCTGGCCACACCTGCCAGGCCACACACCTCCCCAGCCTCTTCCTCATCTCTGTACCTTCTGTAACGTTCAGTTGTTCATGTTCGTTTGCTGAACATCACATAAAATTAAAAACATCCTGAAGTTCCTCAGGCTTGTTGCCTGCCCAAAATGCAGCAAGCGATGAGTCACAATAACGTGGCTGAAGTATGTTGACCAGACCACACACTAGAAATTGAAGGGACGACGACGTTTCGGTCCGTCCTATCGACTTGAGAATGGTCCAGGACGGACCGAAACGTCGTCGTCCCTTTAATTTCTAGTGTGTGGTCTGGTCAACATGTAGCAAGCCTTTCCTCTTTGAACTGCCACACTACCGCGCTGGAACGATAACCTTGCTGTTCTACGGTCTTTGATTACCGTAGTGTTGGACAATGGTGCAGGGGTGCTGGACAATGGTGCAGGGTGCTGGACAATGGTGCAGGGTGCTGGACAATGGTGCAGGGTGCTGGACAATGGTGAGGGGTGCTGGACAATGGTGCAGGGTGCTGGACAATGGTGCAGGGTGCTGGACAATGGTGAGGGGTGCTGGACAATGGTGCAGGGTGCTGGACAATGGTGAGGGGTGCTGGACAATGGTGCAGGGTACTGGACAATGGTGAGGGGTGCTGGACAATGGTGCAGGACAATGGTGCAGGGTACTGGACAATGGTGCAGGGGTGCTGGACAATGGTGCAGGGTGCTGGACAATGGTGAGGGGTGCTGGACAATGGTGCAGGGTGCTGGACAATGGTGAGGGGTGCTGGACAATGGTGCAGGGTGCTGGACAATGGTGAGGGGTGCTGGACAATGGTGAGGGGTGCTGGACAATGGTGCAGGGTGCTGGACAATGGTGAGGGGTGCTGGACAATGGTGCAGGGTGCTGGACAATGGTGAGGGGTGCTGGACAATGGTGCAGGGTGCTGGACAATGGTGCAGGGTGCTGGACAATGGTGAGGGGTGCTGGACAATGGTGAGGGGTGCTGGACAATGGTGCAGGGTGCTGGACAATGGTGCAGGGTACTGGACAATGGTGCAAGGTGCTGAACAATGGTGAGGGGTGCTGGACAATGGTGCAGGGTGCTGGACAATGGTGCAGGGTGCTGGACAATGGTGCAGGGTGCTGGACAATGGTGCAGGGTGCTGGACAATGGTGAGGGGTGCTGGACAATGGTGAGGGGTGCTGGACAATGGTGAGGGGTGCTGGACAATGGTGCAGGGTGCTGGACAATGGTGAGGGGTGCTGGACAATGGTGCAGGGTGCTGGACAATGGTGCAGGGTGCTGGACAATGGTGAGGGGTGCTGGACAATGGTGAGGGGTGCTGGACAATGGTGCAGGGTGCTGGACAATGGTGCAGGGTACTGGACAATGGTGCAGGGTGCTGGACAATGGTGAGGGGTGCTGGACAATGGTGCAGGGTGCTGGACAATGGTGCAGGGTGCTGGACAATGGTGCAGGGGGCTGGACAATGGTGAGGGGTGCTGGACAATGGTGCAGGGTGCTGGACAATGGTGCAGGGGGCTGGACAATGGTGAGGGGTGCTGGGCAATGGTGCAGGGTGCTGGACAATGGTGCAGGGTGCTGGACAATGGTGAGGGGTGCTGGACAATGGTGCAGGGTGCTGGACAATGGTGCAGGGTACTGGACAATGGTGCAGGGTGTTGGACAATGGTGAGGGGTGCTGGACAATGGTGCAGGGTGCTGGACAATGGTGCAGGGTGCTGGACAATGGTGCAGGGTGCTGGACAATGGTGCAGGGTGCTGGACAATGGTGCAGGGTGCTGGACAATGGTGCAGGGTGCTGGACAATGGTGCAGGGTGCTGGACAATGGTGCAGGGTGCTGGACAATGGTGCAGGGTGCTGGACAATGGTGCAGGGTGCTGGACAATGGTGCAGGGTGCTGGACAATGGTGCAGGGTGCTGGACAATGGTGCAGGGTGCTGGACAATGGTGCAGGGTGCTGGACAATGGTGCAGGGTGCTGGACAATGGTGCAGGGTGCTGGACAATGGTGCAGGGTGCTGGACAATGGTGCAGGGTGCTGGACAATGGTGCAGGGTGCTGGACAATGGTGCAGGGTGCTGGACAATGGTGCAGGGTGCTGGACAATGGTGCAGGGTGCTGGACAATGGTGAGGGGTGCTGGACAATGGTGCAGGGTGCTGGACAATGGTGCAGGGTGCTGGACAATGGTGCAGGGTGCTGGACAATGGTGCAGGGTGCTGGACAATGGTGCAGGGTGCTGGACAATGGTGCAGGGTGCTGGACAATGGTGCAGGGTGCTGGACAATGGTGCAGGGTGCTGGACAATGGTGCAGGGTGCTGGACAATGGTGCAGGGTGCTGGACAATATAGCAAAATGACCCATTCTCATAGATTATCATTGCTTAATTAATTGACTAATTAATCAATGCAATATCACTCCAGGTTATAAATATACGTGATTTATCAAACTGTTTGTATTATACTTTGGTTAAACGATTATCACCTACACCAGTAACCCCCACCCCCAACCCTGTGTGTGTACTCACCTACTTGTGCTTGCGGGGGTTGAGCTCTGGCTCTTTGGTCCCGCCTCTCAACTGTCAATCAACTGGTGTACAGGTTCCTGAGCCTACTGGGCTCTATCATATCTACATTTGAAACTGTGTATGGAGTCAGCCTCCACCACATCACTGCCGAATGCATTCCATCTGTTAACTACTCTGACACTGAAAAAGTTCTTTCTAACGTCCCTGTGGCTCATGTGGGTACTCAGTTTCCGCCTGTGTCCCCTTGTTCGCGTACCATCCCTCTTAAAAAGTTTATCTTTATCTACCCTGTCATTTCCTCTGAGAATTTTATAGGTAGTGATCATGTGCTCCCCTTACTCTTCTGTCTCCAGTGTCGTGAGGTGCATCTCATGCAGCCTTTCCTCGTAATTCATGCCTCTTAGTTCTGGGACTACCCTAGTGGAATGCCTCTGAACTTTTTCCAGCTTCGTCTTGTGCTTGACAAGGTACAGGCTCCATGCTGGGGCCGCATACTCCAGGATTGGTCTTACATATGTGGTGTACAAGGTTCTAAATGATTCCTTACACAGGTTCCTGAAGGCAGTTCTGATGTTAGCCAGCCTCGCATATGCCACAGATATAATTCTTTTTATGTGGGCTTCAGGAGACAGGTTTGGTGTGATATTAACTCCTAGATCCTTCTCTCTGTCCTTTTCATGAAGTTAGGACTTGCAATCCCTGAACCCATGCTGATGCTGTGTTACAAAGTTCTTTCGCTCCAGATGTTCCACAAGCTTTTTTTCGCACAATCTTTTCCATCAGCTTGCATGGTATGCAGGTTAGGGACACTGGCCAGTAGTTCAGTGCTTCCTGTCTATCCCCCTTCTTGAATATCGGGACTACATTAGCCGTCTTCTAAATTCTTGGCAATTCCCCTGTTACGAGTGATTTGTTATACATTATAGAGAGTGGCAGGCACAGTGCTTCTGCTCCTTCCTTTAGTATCCAAGGGGATTCCATCTGGGCCTATAGCCTTTGTCACATCCAACTCTAGCAAAAGCTTCCTTACATCCCCACTGGTAATCTCAAACTCTTCTAGTGGTTCTTGGTTAATTATTCCCTCTCTCTTATCTCTGGAACTTCCCCTTGCTCTAATGTGAAGACCTCCTGGAATTTGTTATTCAGTTCCTCGCACACTTCCTTGTCGTTTGTAGTGAATCTGTCTGCCCCTATCCTTAATTTCATTACCTGTTCCTTTAGTGTAATTTTTCTCCTGATGTGGCTATGCAGCAATTTAGGTTGCGTCTTTGCCTTGCTTGCGATGTCATTTTCGTATTGTCTTTCTGCCTCTGCTCTCAACCTCTGTGTGTGTGTATGTGTGTGTGTGTATGTGTGTGTGTGTGTGTGTGTGTGTGTGTGTGTGTGTGTGTGTGTGTGTGTGTGTGTGTGCGCGCGCGCGCAAGAGCGAAATCTGATTATGCATTTTGGTTCTACAAGGTAGCCAACTCCGTCAAAATATTAAATATGTACCCAACTTAATTCAGATTAATCAGCCAATTACTCCATGGGATAACTGGGATCTATCAGTTGATTTTGTAAATGCGCCCAAGAAAGATAGTGTGCACTCTACAACACTGTGCAGCATCACTGAAAGTACTCAGAGTATGGGTAACGATGTGTATCAGTGCTATACCGACGGCTCTGTAGAAGAAGGTGGACGATGTACCGGATGTGCATGTAACATATTTGAACAATCTTCTCTCGTACATACAGCAATGAAGCGCGTCAATGACTGGGCAAGTACAACTCAAACCGAACATGCAGGCATATACCTTGCCACAGAATTTTAAAAAATAGACAAAGGCAGTGGACTTGTATACTGTGACTTGCAGAGTGCACTCCTGGCATTGAACGCACATAGTAGTGACATCCAGAAAATAGTCAGTGATATTCGAATGAATATCACTGCCAATGCCACCAGTGAATGTCAATGAATGTCAATGAATGCCACCAGTCTCCGTGGTGTAGTGGTAACACACTCGCCTGGCGTTCCGCGAGCGCTTTGTCATGGGTTCGTATCCTGGCCGGGGAGGATTTACTGGGCGCAAATCCTTAACTGTAGCCTCTGTTTAACTCAACAGTAAAATGTGTACTTGATTGTAACAACGATTCTTCGCGGCGGGGATCGTATTCCAGGGACCTGCCCGACACGCTGCGCGTACTAGTGGCTCTACAACAATGTAACAACTCTTGTATATATATATATATATATATATATATATATATATATATATATATATATATATATATAAACAAAATGTTTTAGCTGCTAAAGAAAACAGATTTGAAAGTAATTCCTATGGATACCATCACATGTTGACATCTCAAGGCATGACACTGTTGACATGCTTGCAAAGACAGCCTGTAGAAAACCAATAGTAGAAATTGATATGGGTGTTTCATTAGCAGTGACAAAGAGAATACTTAAACAAATGTCTAATGAAAATCTTACAGACCTAACAAATTCACAAAGACCTGAAAGTTGTAGCATTAAATATTATGACAGATATCGTGAGGAGACATTCGCATATGGGACTAATAGAACAAGAACCCGGCAATGTGATGTTATAGTGGCCAGAATACGCCTGGGATATAGACGTATCTGGCAGCTTTCTCAAAACCCAAATGTCGAGTACACCATGTGTCCACTTTGTGAAAGTGTCCAATACACCAGGTGTCAACTTTGTGAGTGTCCAATACACCATGTGTCAACTTTGTGAAAGTGTCCAATACACCAGGTGTCAACTTTGTGAGTGTCCAATACACCATGTGTCAACTTTGTGAAAGTGTCCAATACACCAGGTGTCAACTTTGTGAGTGTCCAATACACCATGTGTCAACTTTGTGAGTGTCCAATACACCATGTGTCAACTTTGTGAGTGTCCAATACACCATGTGTCAACTTTGTGAGTGTCCAATACACCAGGTATCAACTTTGTGAGTGTCCAATACACCAGGTGTCAACTTTGTGAGTGTCCAATACACCATGTGTCAACTTTGTGAGTGTCCAATACACCAGGTGTCAACTTTGTGAGTGTCCAATACACCAGGTGTCAACTTTGTGAGTGTCCAATACACCAGGTGTCAACTTTGTGAGTGTCCAATACACCATGTGTCAACTTTGTGAGTGTCCAATACACCAGGTGTCAACTTTGTGAGTGTCCAATACACCAGGTGTCAACTTTGTGAGTGTCCAATACACAATGTGTCAACTTTGTGAGTGTCCAATACACCAGGTGTCAACTTTGTGAAAGAGAAAACATGCACTCCCTTGAGTATTATATTGTAGAATGTCCCATATTGACTGACTTTCGCCCTCCTGGGCTGAGGTATGCTGAACTCTGTAACTACTATATGAATACTGGAACACTTGATATATTGGACTTGTACCCAAGATTGACTATGTATCACATCTGTTATACAATATATTGTACCTATACAATATATAATACATCTGTTATACAATGCATGCACCTATAACCTGGGCTTGTAAAGGTATCTCAATCACCTTCAGTGGCAAAGTGTTAAATATCACACACGTTTCAATAGAGGCTATCTTTCCCTGTCAAAGTAGGAGAGAAATAGGTGTATGTATATATATGTGGAAATGTGTATTGAGCGTCATGAACCTTGGGGGTATGTGTGTATATATACCCCCCCTAGGGTTATATGTGTATATATGTGTGTAGTTGTATATAGGGCATGTGGAAGCTGGTCAGAATTTCATTTCTCCTTTGTAAACGCACATTGTGTGAAACAGACGCACGGAGCACCCCAGCCCTCACCCTGGGGCTCTCACCCGGGCCCAGCCCCCACCCTGGGGCTCTCACCCGGCCCCAGCCCCCGCCCTAGGGCTCTCACCCGGCTCCAGCCCCCGCCCTGGGGCTCTCACCCGGCCCCTACCCTGGGGCTCTCACCCGGGCCCAGCCCCCACCCTGGGGCTCTTACCCGGCCCCAGCTCCCACCCTGGGGCTCTCACCCGCCCCCAGCCCCCGCCTTGGGGCTCTCACCCGGCCCCAGCCCCCGCCTTGGGGCTCTCACCCGGCCCCAGCCCCCGCCCTGGGGCTCTCACCCGGCCCCAGCCCTCACCCTGGGGCTCTCACCCGGGCCCAGCCCTCGGCTGAACAACTCTGCCTCCTTGCCACCAACAAATCCCTGTCAGAGCCTCTTGGATCCCTCCCTACAGACTTTTAAATCGAATCTTGACATACAAGCGCTTGTATCTCGTTCCCAGTTCGTTGAGCGCCTTTACCCTTCCAGGCTAGAGGCGCTCTATCACACCTGAGGAGCCTGGTTGAGCCCCGCGGTGCTCCGCTCACCCTTGTAGAGCCACTAGTACACATAGCGTCCCGGGCAGGTCCTAAATGCTAATTTTTCCCTGGAATACGACCCGCTAAATCTTTTAGCAACCAGGGGACCATTCACTGCTGAGACGTACAGTTAAGGATTGGTGCCTAGTCAATCCTCCCCGGCCAGGATACAACCCGGGCCAAATAGCTGGTGAAGAGCAGGGCGAGTGAGTTACCACTGCGCCACGCGGGGGCTGCTGAAATAGGTCACAGGAGACACCTGAATCATGGCGTAACACACCTTGATTGTACCTTGCGTCACGCAGACAAGGCTTGTACCTTGCGTCACGCAGACAAGACTTGCACCTTGCGTCACGCAGACAAGGCTTGTACCTTGCGTCACGCAGACAAGGCTTGTACCTTGCGTCACGCAGACAAGGCTTGTACCTTGCGTCACGCAGACAAGGCTTGCACCTTGCGTCACGCAGACAAGGCTTGTACCTTGCGTCACGCAGACAAGGCTTGCACCTTGCGTCACGCAGACAAGGCTTGTACCTTGCGTCACGCAGACAAGGATTGCTCCTTGCGTCACACAGACAAGGATTGCTCCTTGCGTCACTCAGACAAAGCTTGTACCTTGCGCCACACAGACAAGGCTTGCTCCTTGCGTCACTCAGACAAGGCTTGCACCTTGCGTCACTCAGACAAGGCTTGTACCTTGCGTCACACAGACAAGGCTTGCACCTTGCGTCACGCAGACAAGGCTTGTACCTTGCGTCACACAGACAAGGCTTGCACCTTGCGTCACACAGACAAGGCTTGTACCTTGCGTCACACAGACAAGGCTTGTACCTTGCGTCACACAGACAAGGCTTGTACCTTGCGTCACGCAGACAAGGCTTGTACCTTGCGTCACGCAGACAAGGCTTGTACCTTGCGTCACACAGACAAGGCTTGTACCTTGCGTCACACAGACAAGGCTTATACCTTGCGTCACGCAGACAAGGCTTATACCTTGCGTCACACAGACAAGGCTTATACCTTGCGTCACGCAGACAAGGTTTATACCTTGCGTCACACAGACAAGGCTTGCACCTTGCGTCACACAGACAAGGCTTATACCTTGCGTCACACAGACAAGGCTTGCACCTTGCGTCACACAGACAAGGCTTATACCTTGCGTCACGCAGACAAGGCTTATACCTTGCGTCACACAGACAAGGCTTGTACCTTGCGTCACACAGACAAGGCTTGCACCTTGCGTCACGCAGACAAGGCTTGCACCTTGCGTCACGCAGACAAGGCTTGCACCTTGCGTCACGCAGACAAGGCTTGTACCTTGCGTCACACGGCCGTGATGCAAGGCACTGTTGATGTGTTGAGTCTTGACGCAGCCACAGACGCAGGGAAGAAAACCCTCCCAGGAAGGGGGGGGGGGGTGTCCTTACGCAAGGCAAACCCCCCAAAACTCGTCAGCCTAACTAAATAATATACACGAGCCGAACAACCCACATTTACAAAGCTGGTAACCGCTAAACTACTAACGCAAAAATCCCGACCCAATGATTGTAGCATTTAACTCTGAAAGTGTTGAACCCTTACGTTAACACCTCCCCGCTGTCAACCCTTACGTTAACACCTCCCCGCTGTCAGTGCGGCCAACTTGCACATGCAATAATTCCGGGTTAAATTGTTGTTTATTATCATTAACTGACGGTCGGTGGGGGGTAACGGGCCCAGCAACGCGGCCTTAACCTGGCTCCAGTATTTACACCAGTAATATTGGTAATATAATAAATGTTATATGAACTGGGTGGGTGTAAAGCTTGTTCGGTGAACAGTGTAATTGTAACAGTAATTTGTGGAGCAAGCTTAAAAATGTCATTCAAATTGGCCGCATAGATGTTCCTCACGTGGCCCCCAGCATGATGAGTGGCCCCCAGCATGATGAGTGGCCCCCAGCATGATGAAGTGATTTGATGAAATATCTGTGCCCAAATTGGTCACCGAGAGCTGTGGGGACTTGGGTTAAGGGTCAGATAACTCCCAATTCTTTTGTACAGTCGGTGTGGCCTAGTGGTTAAAGTACTGGACTCGCTAAGGTGCATGGAGCCCCGTGGCTGCCTGGGTTCGAATCCTTCAGGGGTGAGGAGTTTTCTGTTGCATATTAGCTTCGGAAAGCTTGCACATACATACATCGTATTATATATATATTATATATATATATTATATATATATATATATATATATATATATATATATATATATATATATATATATATATAAATGAACATCGTCTATGCCTTCACATGCCCACTTGGGGACTGTAAGCCCCAAAGATCTCAGTATATAGGCAAGACAATAACGTCTCTTTCTAGGCGATTAACAATGCACAAACAACAGGGCTCGATCAAGGAACATATAATCTCCTCTCACAACCAGACCATCACCAGAGACATCTTAACAAGCAATACAGAAATTATCGACAGATACAACAATAACAGGCGCCTCGACATCAGCAAGGCCCTACACACCAGAAAGTCAACACCAGCAATCAACAACAAATTAACTCATAATTACATTCTACGCACTTCAAGGACCTGAACCAACAAGAAGATAAAACACGTAAAATACCCACTGTTTCGTGTTCTGTCTTTTCCCATTGATTTGTGTCCTGCCACCTCACCCAAACACGAATATAAGCACGATCTGTGTATGTAAAATTGTTTTTTTAAAATGTAAGAAGTGTTCTTGCGAAAGGCTTCTAGACGTCAGACCAAAAATAAAGTGTGAAAATGAACTTTGGAGTTAATTTTTCAACTACCCCCGACAGTGAAGAAAAACATAAGAAATACTGAGAAGATTCGTGCTAGAATCATTAATCTTACCCTTTCGGTCATATTCAACACATATATATATATATATATATATATATATATATATATATATATATATATATATAGGGGGGTACCACCACTGGTGTAATTATAGGGACCCACAGCCTCAGAGAAGGGAACACAGAGCACTCAGGGAAAAACTTGACATTTAACTCTGAATACGAAAGAGTGTTCACTTCTCCTACCACCCCCTTTTTTTTTTTTATTATGATGTACACTTTATTATGCAAGGTTATACAGTTACATATCTGATTTTATACAAAAAATGAACATTAAGAGGACACAAGAAAAAGTTCGCTTCCTAGAGGCTGTAGATTTCCTCGAACTCCTCCGACGCCGGGCAGGAACCGAGGATGCAGCGGGCATTTCCCCTCTGGATCGCGACACTGAGGCGCTGAAAGAGAAAACTTGCTGCTCTAGGGTCTCTTGTGGTGTCAATGAGCTTGGAACCAAGATCCTTAAGAAACCTTCTTGCACTCTCACCCCATGGGCCTAGGGTCTCAGACCCTATTGGAACGAAATTGTACCTTTGATCTAATTGCCTGTACTTGACTGACTTTTGTTTTTCTCTGTGTGTCGCTGCGGCTCCTGCCGTGCCGGCAGAGAGGGTGATGTATGTCGTTGCCAGGGTGGATACGCAAGTATAGTCCCATGCTAACTGCCTGCCACCCTTCCACGGACGCAGTGTGATTCCGTCTGGTCGGCCGGCAAAGCTAACAGAGTCACGGTTCAGTAGGTTGCGGGGCTCTCTCTCCGCTGGACACTGAGCAGAGGCAAGGCTTCTTTTAATGATGTCGTTGACTTCGTCGTGTCTAGTGTGCCAACCACCCGATTTTCCACAGTGCAGGCCATGCAATCCATATTCGTCAGCATCTGCCTCGCCGCAAATACACCTGTGAACAGTGTGGATAGGGGCAGCAAGGCGGAGAGCGACTGCAATACGGAGCTCCTGCGGATCAAGACGTGTGCCTGTCGCAGACATAGGGACTGCCAGAAGGAAGTCCCCTGCATGGGGAGCCTGCACAGCTGTGAGGCGTGCACGATCACTGGGGGTTGTTGCTGCCTCCAGCAAAGCTGTGGCTTCTTTGTCTACAATGGGGCTGTCCCAACTGGATTGTTTCTTGGCTTTCGGCATGGCTGGTCTGAGTGCTGGGTCTGTCATGGCACCCCATTTCGTGTCACATTCCGTGTAGTGGGGGTCCTGTATCCCCGCTACATCACTCAGGGTGTCAGGTAGAATTTCCTTAACCAGGTCATCTGATGCTGAGGAGGAAGACAGGAAGGCTGGGACTGCAATTTGGGTGGCGGTGCGGACACCCAAGCCACCGAGCCTGACAGGAAGAGTGGCTTGTTTCCACTGGCATTCGTTGAGAGAGAGGTTAACAACTTTTTCCAGCATGGTCTTCAGTAGGAGGTCATACTCGTCAAGCTTTGGGTTGTTGTAAGATGGGGCACACCTCAGAAAGTAGGTTAGCCTCGGAAGGGATAGGCATTTGGTGAGGAGATAAAAAGCATCGTGGGCATCGATGTCACCTATTCTGTCTTCCATCCTCCTAAGGTCTGCGATTTTCTTGTCGAGGATCTCCTCAATGGCGTTAGACCCGAGGGGAGCTCCAAGGAGGGTGCTGTTCTCGGCCCTAATGACATGGGCTCCAGGCAAGGCAGACCTTATTCTAGCTACGATGTCTGGGTTGGAGGAGACTACTTCACACTTGGAAGGGTTCAGGACGAGACCCAGGCTTACTTCTTGCTCCCTTATTTTCCTGATATCTGACAAGAGGTGGTCTACGGTGCCAGCTATAGTGCCATCATCCAAAAACCAGATGTTGAACTCGCTGGACAAGCTTTCGGTGATTTCTTTTAAGACTAAGCAGAAAAGAAGGGGAGCAAGAGGATCACCTTGCTGAACACCTTCACATGATCTGATTTCATGTTCACCAAAGAGCAGTTTTGACTCGCCACTGTAGCACGATAGTATGAACGGGTAGAGGGGCCGGAAATGGCGATGTACGGCACAAAGTACTGCATCTCTTCTTACCATGTTGAAGGCATTCTTAAAGTCCAGTTTGAGCAGGGCCTTTTCATCAGAAATGTTTGTGATGTATGCTCGTGCTGCATGGGCAGCCGCTTCACAGCCTTGGGGGATTCCAAATCCTAGCTGGATTGGTTTCAGCAATTCAGCCGCTTGCTGGCTGACAACCCTCGTAGCAGCCTTGGCAATCAGGCGTCGGAGAGTGTTGCCAACAGCGATTGGCCTGATTCCTTCGTCCTTCTTTTTGAGAGCACAGAGGGAGGCACCAAAAAAGAGAGGCCTGATGACCTCAGGTATCTCACCAGCCAGACACATGTTGACGAACCTTGTGAGTTCCATAAGAAGATCTTGTGCAGCATCACCAACCGCAGGATTTAACATTTGCTTGATATGTTGAGGTTTTAACCCTGTAAAGCCGCCTGCTGACCCAGGTGGAAAAGAAAGGGCTGCTTTGTAGACCTCAGATTCACCAACTGTTAATGGGTCTGAAATGGTGTCGGCTGATGGCGGAACGATGTTGTCGCCTTGAGGGGCTCTGGGTGGGTGCTTGCTTTGCAGGGCCCGTGCTGTGGCTGAGTTTCGAGGAGCAATTTTCTCGTCACTGGTGAGGACTCTAATAGCACTTGCGGTATTTCCCTCTTCAATTTTCTTGGTGATTTGTGCTCTGATTTTGTACGTTTCCGGTATGTTGTTGTTACCATTTCTGCGGTGGGTGTGTTTTGCTCGGAGAGGCAGGCGAACTAGGTTGTCCCCCCTTGGGTATTCATTTATCGCCCTCAGGACCGAGGAAGCAAGTGATTTGTCCCTCCTTGGAGGGACGGTGAGGCATACATTGCCAAACAGAAGGACATTATGCCACGCTTGAATGTTTTCCGGTGCATCATTGACCCTTTTCAGAAGATTACAAAGTTTGGCTGCTGCATTTGGGCGGGCTGCTTTTGGGATGTGTGGTAATGTTCTAGCAGACGTCGCTATGATCGCTTGGGTGAGGTTCTCAGATGAGATTAGGTTAATGGGAGTCTCTTCCCTAACTGTTAATGGCAGCTGGCCATTGCTTCCCTTCGGAAGCTGGTGGGAACCACTGCATCTTTCCTCGTTGAAGGTGTGAAAGCGGATAACACCACCGATGGAGTTTATGGCGGTGTTTTTGTTGCATACTCGGCAAAAACCTCTTTTAGGAGCAGTTGTTGGCACCTCAAGGCTTGTGGAGTCCTGCCCGACCGCTGGGACCCCTTCCATTTCAACTCGGTTGGCCGAGTTAAACTGTGCATTATTCTATAGAGGGGGGCAAACACACTGGGTCATGGCCAAGCAACTGGGTGTGGAGCCAACAACTGGGTGTGGAGCCAGCAACTGGGTGTGGAGGCATCAACTGGGTGTGGAGCCAGCAACTGGGTGTGGAGGCATCAGCTGGGTGTGGAGGCCGCGGCCGGGTGTGGAGCCAGCAACTGGGTGTGGAGGCCGCGGCTGGGTGTGGAGGCATCAGCTGGGTGTGGAGGCCGCGGCTGGGTGTGGCGGCATCAGCTGGGTGTGGAGGCCGCGGCTGGGTGTGGAGGCATCAGCTGGGTGTGGAGGCCGCGGCTGGGTGTGGAGGCCGCGGCTGGGTGTGGAGGCCGGTGGGGCGAGGGTCAGCTCAGGTAGTGAGGTGCGGGGGGGGGGGGGGGGGATGGAGACGGTTTGGGGGGGGGGAGGCGTGGTATCGAGTGGGCTATACACATGACACACAATATACATTCACATATATGTACACCAGGGTATGTATGACACTGAGAATATGGGGTTGGCACTTTGTTATATGTATGACACTATAAACTGGGGTTGACACTTTGTGGTGTGTATGGCACTGAGTATCGGAGTTGGCACTTTGAGATGTATATTTCACTATGGCACTATATATACATGGTATTCACTTTGTATGTCGGGGCCGCAAAGTATACACCAAACAGACAGAAATTGTTCACTATCATTCACTGAGCCCACGAGGGAGGTGGTGGGGTGGTGTGGTGGTGAGGGCAGTTTGAAATGCGGCCACTACCAGCCTCCTCCGCCTGACTGGTGAGCGGGTGTTCCTAGTGACGCCTTACTCTAAGGTTCACTTTCCCTCACGCGCCTCCCTCCGCCCCCGCCCTTCCCCATCCCGCCCCGGCCGTTAAGGTGGTAGGCCTCCCTCACTGGCACTGTTGCTGGTGTGTTCAAGCTTGACAAACAGGAGAAAATTGTAAAATACCGTTGACTGGGACGATGGAGGGACTTCAAACGCTGAAGATGTCTTGTAATGATGTTCACATATGTCCTGACCAACGCCCCACCTGCTTGACCTCACTGTTTTGTGATAAAGTATGAAGGTAGCCCGGAGCTCCACGGTGCGTCCGGTCTCCACGATACATATATATATATATATATATATATATATATATATATATATATATATATATATATATAATGTCAGACCATGGAGGAAGAATTGAAACAGGAATTTCCTTAAGTACTTTCGTATTTAATAATATATCTTCAAAAGGGTGAGTTACAAGTAAAAAGATTTGGACATATATAGGCAGGAGGGAGGTGAAGTGAAGTGAGGTACAATGATAAAAATAAATTATGACTGGGATTGGGTAGGTATGAATAGGAGCAGCATCCTACGGGCCAATAGGCCTTCTGCAGTTACCTTTGTTCTTATGTTATAATGACTCAAACATGGATAATAATAGCATAAGATAGAGAATATTAACAATGAATTAGTGAGATAAATGTGTATCAATGACCCTACTCAAATCGCCCTTTAACTGATCTATCAAAAATGGATCTAAATTATATATACCACTGCTAATGTTCAAATTACATGATTTTGTAATCTGTATTAAAGCAGATTCAATTATGTTCCTATTGAAAGTGATTTTACAATTCGTTATTGAAGAAGCCATCTACCAATCAATTTGGTGAGAATTTTCTGACAAATGAACAAAAGCATTAGAGAATTGGCCATGTCTTACAGAGTATTTATGTTGCGAAATTCTACATTTCAAATCTTTAGATGTTTATCCAACATAGAGCCTATTACAGCCCTTCTGAAGATGTATTATTAAATACGAAAGTACTTAAGGAAATTCCTGTTTCAATTCTTCCTCCATGGTCTGACACTGTCACATTTTTCATCACGTGTTAATTTTCGTGATTTACACACAAACACACATTATATATATATATATATATATATATATATATATATATATATATATATATATATATATATATATATATATATATATATATATATTTACATTGTAGTCTAGTTGGAGAGGGAAGTTATATTTATCAGTAGGAAGGAGCGTAGATGGCAGATTTGGTAAAGTAATTCCAGAAACATTTGGAGATATATATGTGTGTGTGGACACGAGACCAGCGCTTATGGCAAGTTGTTGCTGCAATTTGAAGTTATTCACCTTCACATTTTCCAATAAAGAGGCAGTGAAGGAATATTTTAAAGTGTGAAGCAAGGAGTGATTGCTTGGCCTTCTCGGAATGGCACCAGTTTATGTGCGTATATAAATTGAACGTTTGAAGTGTTGACTTTGTATGTTCGTATAAAGGAAACGTTTGTAGTGTTGACTTTGTATATATATACTCATAAAGCAACCATTATTAATGTTGACATCCACAGCAGACTCGTGTTGATGACATCAGATCTGGAGATATACTTGAGTGAACAACGTCCAAGCCGCAAGTTAGCTCTTAAGTTAAGATGTTTACATGTGTCCCACCTCCTCCTCCTCCTCCTTGGCACTTGTTACCGTTGGCAGCGCTCAGGCAGGTGTGACACGATATAAATATCCTCACTATTTGCTCTCTGTTGCCAGGTATATTTAGCTGTGCGTCTTGCGTCATATATATGTTATCTCTCGCGTATATCCTTAGATATCTTCGTGTCATTATGCTGCCTAGGGGTGAGAACTTAATTACTATGGTAATGTATACATAGCAATTTATATGTTTAGAAGAATGTGGTGAAGGTTAAGGCTGGTTGTTGGGATGGTTCAAGGCAGACGGACCGGTCTTTTAACCACATTCTTCTTCCTAAGACTACCGTCTTGAGGGGCCGGGTTAAGGTCACATGTAGTGTGTCTGAGGTCTGGTTTATATTGCCGTCTTGTTAGCTTCATGAGAGGTAATATACCCAGGTAATACAAGGAGCTAATATATCCCTATTACCCTCTTCTTGGCTTGGATATATTGCTTGAATATAACTAACGCAACATGTGGGTAAAAAGGGATGTAATTCCATCTTGTTAGGTTGGATATATTACCTCCCTGTCGAGTAGAATAAATGAAAAAGTTCCACGCTCAATATCTCTCTTGAAGTCATGGTTGTAGAGGAGTTACTGTGGTGTGGCTCCGGTGTGGGGGCACGGCTGCTCTTGTCTTGACAGACTTACTGATGCACTTGTACCTATTATAATGGCCACTCCAGTGGTTGGTCTCTCGTCTCCGTGCCGTGTGGGTTCTGCTATAGCTCTCATCTACCAGCATATAGCCAACGCAGTGTCGAAAAAAAGATCAGTGTAATATAGTGCTTAGATACGGTTCGAAAGCCTTCGACAAAGTGTGGCACACCGGCCTAAAATATAAGATATCTGAACTAGGACTTCCTGAGAGATTTACTGCTACTCTCTGCAGCTTTATAGACAACAGAACTGCTAGGATTAATATAGGCAGCTACTTGGGTGACGTAATAGTACCGAAAAGTGGAGTACCACAAGGAAGCTGCCTCTCCCCCACTCTATTCAATACATACACAGCTGACCTACCCCAACCCCAACATGGAGAATACATCACATACGCTGACGATGTCACCCAAATAATATGCCAACCGGGACCATCAAAGCCGCTACTAGCCGACAAGACCAAGGCAGTAATTGAACTCATAAACAACTTTGAGAAGCAATGGAAAATTAGCACCAACAAATAAAAGTTTCAGATAATACACATTGCGAAAAGAAACCCGGACCCCATCATCCTTGACAACCATCCGATCCAATATGCGGAGGTAGGCAGAATACTGGGACTTATGATAAATAGAACAGGGATACAAATTCATGTAAGGGACCGACTAAACAAAGCCAAAGCAGCCTTAGGAAAACTGAGAAGATTCCGAAGCCTCAGTACAAACATTCAGATCCACCTACATAAGGCTCTAGTTCGGCCGCATCTAGAGTATCCCCCAGTACCACTACACACCATAAAGAAAACTAACATGCAGAAACTGCAAGCAGTACAAAATAAGGCGCTAAGGAGAGCAGCAAAACACCGTCCACCATATGATCAGACAATCCAGGAGCTCCATGAACTCCTGAACATACAGCCACTAAACATCAGACTGCAGCACCAAGCCATCAGGGTGTGGAACACCACCGAAATGTTAGAGGACCCAATGTTAGAAAGATTACTCCAAGACGAGACGCCCCGCTCCCACAGCTGGTGGCCCAAGACGAGACGCCCCGCTCCCACAGCTGGTGGCCCAAGACGAGACGCCCCGCTCCCACAGCTGGTGGCTCAAGAGCCTCGATTTACTAGATGAAAACCCAACCCCACAGTACATAATTCCCAGATGAAATACTGACCAGAAATCCTTCCCCCTATAATTGGAAAAATAGAGTATGTATATGTATATGTGTATATGCATATGTATATAGGTACATATATATGTATGAATAACTCAATAAATAATAATAATAAAATAAATAGCCTTAAACAGAACAACATGTGTGGAAGCATCGGAGTGTGTATATATGAATGCTACACAGTATTCATCTATAGACATCCATATATGGTGAAACACATGTGAAGAACCTCTCACACACTCACAGCTCCCTGACAAGAGGGAGCCAGCTTAGCTTAGCTGCCAACACCCACACATGGTGTCAGCAAGGCGGACAGCCCGCCTGCTTTCATACCTCTCACTGTATTTCCCACTTCTATACTTCCCTTCACCTATGCCTCTCCTTCCTCTTTACTAAAAAAAAAAAGTAGGTTCTTCTCTCATGCTACGGTCAACTACTGTCTTCTTAGCGCCTCCTTTATATATATATATATATATATATATATATATATATATATATATATATATATATATATATATATATATATATATATATATTATTCAACAGAGAGGTAATATATCCAACCTAACAAGACGGAATTACATCCCTTTTTACCCACATGTTCATTCAAGCAATATATCCAAGCCAAGAAGAGGGTAATAGAGATCTTCTTGAGGTTATCTTGAGATGATTTCGGGGCTTTAGTGTCCCCGCGGCCCGGTCCTCGACCAGGCCTCCACCCCCAGGAAGCAGCCCGTGACAGCTGACACCCAGGTACCTACTTTACTGCTAGGTAACAGGGGCATAGGGTGAAAGAAACTCTGCCCATTGTTTCTCGCCGGCGCCTGGGATCGAACCCAGGACCACAGGATCACAAGTCCCGCGTGCTGTCCGCTCGGCCGACCGGCTCCCTCCGACCGGATATATTAGCTCCTTGTATTACCTGGGTATATTACCTCTCATGAAGCTAACAAGACGGCAATATAAACCAGACCTCAGACACTATACATGTGACCTTAACCCGGCCCCTCAAGACGGTAGTCTTAGGAAGAAGAATGTGGTTAAAAGACCGGTCCGTCTGCCTTGAACCATCCCAACAACCAGCCTTAACCTTCACCACATTCTTCTAAACATATAAATTGCTATGCATACATGACCATAGTAATTAAGTTCTCACCCCTAGGCAGCATAATGACACGAAGATATCTAAGGATATACGCGAGAGATAACATATATATGACGCAAGACGCACAGCTAAATATACCTGGCAACAGAGAGCAAATAGCGAGGATATTTATATCGTGTCACACCTGCCTGAGCGCTGCCAACGGTAACAAGTGCCAAGGAGGAGGAGGAGGAGGAGGTGGGACACATGTAAACATCTTAACTTAAGAGCTAACTTGCGGCTTGGACGTTGTTCACTCAAGTATATCTCCAGATCTGATGTCATCAACACGAGTCTGCTGTGGATGTCAACATTAATAATGGTTGCTTTATGAGTATATATATACAAAGTCAACACTACAAACGTTTCCTTTATACGAACATACAAAGTCAACACTTCAAACGTTCAATTTATATACGCACATAAACTGGTGCCATTCCGAGAAGGCCAAGCAATCACTCCTTGCTTCACACTTTAAAATATTCCTTCACTGCCTCTTTATTGGAAAATGTGAAGGTGAATAACTTCAAATTGCAGCAACAACTTGCCATAAGCGCTGGTCTCGTGTCCACACACACATATATATCTCCAAATGTTTCTGGAATTACTTTACCAAATCTGCCATCTACGCTCCTTCCTACTGATAAATATATCCTCCCTTTCCAACTATACTACAATATAAATAAATTATATATATATATATATATATATATATATATATATATATGTGTATACTGGCAGCAGGTTTTCTTTTAAACATGTCTCACTGAATATGACCGCATATTCTGTATTTACTGTCTTCTGGTTTAGGGCTTCCATCCCTCTAACTATTATTCTTGCGTCAGGGTTTAGTTGAAATAGGAGTTCTCCAAAACCGCGTTTACACACACACACACACACACACACACACACACACACACACACACACACACACACACACACACACACACACACACAGATGGTTGGGCAGACTGCATATTTCTGGACTACCAAAAAGCCTTTGATACAGTACCGCACATGAGACTGCTGTTCAAGCTCGAGAGGCAGGCGGGGGTGTGGGGAAAGGTCCTAGCATGGATAAGGAACTACCTAACAGGAAGGAGCCAAAGAGTTACGGTAAGGGGCGAGAAGTCGGACTGGCGAACAGTAACAAGTGGAGTACCACAAGGATCGGTGCTGGGACCAATTCTATTTCTTGTATATGTTAACGACATGTTTACAGGCGTAGAGTCCTACATGTCGATGTTTGCGGATGATGCAAAGTTGATGAGAAGAGTTGTGACAGATGAGGATTGCAGGATCCTCCAAGAGGACCTGAACAGATTGCAGAGATGGTCAGAGAAATGGATACTAGAATTCAACACGAGCAAATGTAAAGTTATGGAAATGGGACTAGGAGATAGGAGACCAAAGGGACAGTACACAATGAAGGGGAACAACCTACCAACACGACGCGTGAAAGAGACCTGGGGGTGGACGTAACACCTAATCTATCTCCTGAGGCACATATTAATAGGATAACGACAGCAGCGTACTCTACACTGGCAAAAGTTAGAACATCATTCAGAAACCTAAGTAAGGAGGCATTTAGGGCGCTTTACACTGCCTACGTGAGGCCAGTCTTAGAGTATGCCACCTCATCATGGAGTCCCCATCTGAAGAAGCATATAATGAAACTGGAAAAGGTTCAGAGGTTTGCAACGAGACTCGTCCCAGAGCTACGAGGGATGGGGTATGAGGAGCGCCTGAGGGAACTGTGCCTTACGACACTAGAAAGAAGAAGGGAGAGGGGGGACATGATAGGAACGTATAAGATACTCAGAGGGATTGACAGAGTGGACATAGACGAAATGTTCACACGGAATAGTAACAGAACGAGAGGACATGGATGGAAGCTTGAAACTCAGATGAGTCACAGAGATGTTAGGAAGTTTTCTTTTAGCGTGAGAGTAGTGGGGAAATGGAATGCACTTCAGGAACAGGTTGTGGAAGCAAATACTATTCATAATTTTAAAACCAGGTATGATAGGGAAATGGGACAGGAGTCATTGCTGTAAACAACCGATGCTCGAAAGGCGGGATCCAAGAGTCAATGCTCGATCCTGCAGACACAACTAGGTGAGTACACACACACACACAGGCTGGAAGACAGAAGAGTTAGGGGGGGACATGATCACTACATTCAAGATTCTCAAAGGAATTGATAGGGTAGATAAAGACAGGCTATTTAACACATGGGGCACACGCACAAGGGGACACAGGTGGAAACTGAGTGCCCAAATGAGCCACAGAGATATTAGAAAGAACTTTTTTAGTGTCAGAGTGGTTGACAAATGGAATGCATTAGGAAGTGATGTGGTGGAGGCTGACTCCATACACAGTTTCAAGTGTAGATATGATAGAGCCCAGTAGGCTCAGGAATCTGTACACCTTTTGATTGACGGTTGAGAGGCGGGACCAAAGAGCCAGAACTCAACCCCCGCAAGCACAACTAGGTGAGTACAACTAGGTGAGTACACACGCACACTAACTGCAGAACCAACCTCTTGAGCCAACTGGGTTTCATTACTGATAATTCGGTACGGGATGATAATGATTATACGGCTAAGAATTGGGAAGAGAATGAGAGGGGGATAAAAATTGGGTAAAGGGCTGGAAATAGCGGAGAGGCGAGAATGCGGGACGTGAGAAAATTGGGAAAGTTAAGAATTGATGGACAGATAAAAATGAGAGAGGAGGGGGGAGGGAGAAGGATGAGAATGCAAGAAGTGGTCAAAGTAGGGGAGGAGTGATAAGAGAGGAAGGGGAGAAAATAGGAAGAGGGGAAAGAGGGAAGGAAGACGTGAGAGGAGAGCTACATCAGCAACGATTCCTAATTACTGGCGTATCATCAGCACTGGCAGGTGACAGACCTCGTTACCAGGTGTAAATGACTGACAGTTGTGGAGGGCTAACGGGAGGGGGGGAGGGAGATGGAGTGACAGGCGAAGGGGGAGAGAGGAAGGCTTTGGTGCATAGGTAAATGATTTACGAATGATAACACACATATACACATACACATAAACATACACATACACGAGGTAATCTTATCCTAGAACCAACTTCTGTACATAATGAATACAATTTTTTGTATGCGAGGGAGATGACGAGGACCGAGAGAGAGAGAGAGAGAGAGAGAGAGAGAGAGAGAGAGAGAGAGAGAGAGAGAGAGAGAGAGAGAGAGAGAGAGAGAGAGAGAGAGAGAGAGAGAGAGACGGCAACAGAGACAAGGAGAGAGAAGAGAATGGGGGAGAGCCACAGGCCTCCATTCATTAATTTCAGACGGGAGTGGGAAACCCTCCACCAACAGGATGGCAACCCCAGAGAGAAGTGAGACACAAGACTACACCACTCACTGTCCCATCCCGCAACAATTCGCCTTTCGCTAACCACCACCTACACCTCCATCCCATAGAGAGACTCCCCATCCCATGCCATCCCTGTTTCCTCATCCCATGCCACCCCTCCCCCCCCCCCTCTTCCCCCATCCCATACCTTGACCTGTTTCCCCATCTCATGACCATCCTGCTCTCTAGCCTGAACAGCTACCAACAGAACAATCCACACTAGTGGAAGTGTCAATTAGGGTAAGCGAGAGTTGACGGAAGAAAGTTAGCTTCAAAGTAATGCACTCATCAAACATAAATGGTATTACAAATAAAGTAAGTGAACTTGCGGACAATGCCCAGCAAGATAACCCGGGGTAATGTTCGCAGACCTTGTTCTTTGTGTCACGGTGCCGGATCCCCTTTGCTGCATACATTCCCATCAGCCTCGAGCCCAGCCCATCAGTCTCCATCATTCCCATCAGCCTCCCAATCAGCCTCGCCGTCAGTTTCATCACCATATTGGTATCCAGCAACCTTTTCTCGGACCTACGCTGCAAGCTATAGAGGTGTTCCTTCATACAGTCTTCTTGTCTCTACTCCTCTCATAATGTTACATCACCTGCATACTCAGAGGTGTACACCTCCCACTAGGTGGCTACGTCACTGACAGGGGAGCTCTGAGTCGTGGGTCCCAGGACCGGTCCTTGGGGGAGCTCTGTGTCGTGGGTCCCAGGACCGGTCCTTGGGGGAGCTCTGTGTCGTGGGTCCCAGGACCGGTCCTTGGGGGAGCTCTGTGTCGTGGGTCCCAGGACCGGTCCTTGGGGGAGCTCTGTGTCGTGGGTCCCAGGACCGGTCCTTGGGGGAGCTCCGTGTCGTGGGTCCCAGGACCGGTCCTTGGGGGAGCTCCGTGTCATGCTAGGCCAAAGCAACAACTCGCTCCATCACTGCAACTTGCTATGCCAGTTTCATATCACTCTACCGGCTACTCTCGCCTGTTTTCAAGTTTGTGCTGTGGTCTTTTATGAACATTTTTTTTTTAAGTTTTAGAAATATGGAATCTGGCCATCCCTCTCTGCCCTGTCTTACTGTCCTCAATTTGGCGTAGACTTTCAGTAGCTTCGCCAGGCTCGATCCCCCATGTTAATGTTGGCTTTCAAACGTAACTTTTTTAAGTCTTCTGGAAGTCTTTTTAAAGTGTTCTGGAAGTCTTTCTAAGTGTTCTGGAAGTCTTTCTAAGTGTTCTGGAAGTCATTCTAAGTGTTCTGGAAGTCTTTCTAAGTGTTCTGGAAGTCTTTCTAAGTGTTCTGGAAGTCATTCTAAGTGTTCTGGAAGTCTTTCTAAGTGTTCTGGAAGTCTTTCTAAGTGTTCTGGAAGTCTTTCTAAGTGTTCTGGAAGTCTTTCTAAGTGTTCTGGAAGTTATTCTAAGTGTTCTGGAAGTCTTTCTAAGTGTTCTGGAAGTCTTATCCTAATGTTTCACTCCAGTAATTTACAGTTTATGCTTCACAGTGCCACTGGCCAGTCATTGAGGTCCTCCCACCTGTCCCTGTCTTGGGTACTGGCGCCACGTCGGCACTCACACCAACACACGGAAACAAGGAAACTGCAGAAGACCTATTGACCCACACGCAGCCGCTCCTATTTATATCCACCTAAATTCGTGCACATATATATCCACCCACATTCGTTCATATAACTTATGCCTGAAACAATGCAGGGACCTCACGTCTATTTCTTTACCCGGTAATTGGTTCCACAAATCCGCTAACCTGATTCTATAACAGTAATTTACCCAGATATTTCCTGCAGCAAAATATTGTCAACATCCGAGCAACTCCTCTCATGCTAATAAATGATTCAGATATAACCACTGTAACTGTGTACAGCTTGTGCGCCAGCTTAGGTTGGACGGTAGAGGAACGGCCTCGCTTCATGCAGGTCGGTGTTCCATCCCCCAACCCGTTCTTGCACTTGCTTATAGTCAATATCTTACTTATGAATAAGTGCATATGTGACATACAAATTTATTGTGAATATTTGAGTTTACCTTGAAAAGCTGAATAGAAAACCAAAACCTAACCTAACCTTCTTAGTATGTTAAGATATTACAATTAGTACTGAACCTCTACCTATATTGATATTACAGTTTTATAAAAATAATAAAACAGAACTAAAATATTTAAATAAATTGGAAAGCAACTCAGGATAGTCAAATTTTGTATAAAACCTCTATTGTTTAATAAAACTGAGAGAAAAGTTAGTGC
>NC_091216.1:17125053-17150053 GCF_040958095.1 Procambarus clarkii | reverse complement strand
CCTCCAGCGTGTGTACCTGTCATTGTGTGGTGGTGGGTCAAGGTACGACACCCGGGACGCTGGTTCGATCCCATCGTACTGCTCCAATGGTTGTCTTACTGTTGCATCGCGTTGTTGTGTGTTAGTTGTTATGTGTCAGCCTTCACACGCGGCTCAGTAACACGGTGGACTGGTTTTCCTGTTTAAGTTTACTTTGTAAACCTCTTTTATTTATGTCGTTTAGTATCCCACACTCATCCTGTGGGCGGCGGTGGACCCCACACCCATCCTGTGGGCGGCGGTGGACCCCACACCCATCCTGTGGGCGGCGGTGGACCCCACACCCATCCTGTGGGCGGCGGTGGACCCCACACCCATCCTGTGGGCGGCGGTGGACCCCACACCCATCCTGTGGGCGGTGCTGGAAAGTTTACAGTGCTGTAGATGCACAATCGTGTTTAGGAACCTTTACATATTTGGCTAACATTGCTAGTAGATCATTTTCAATGGTATATATATTGCTAGAACATTTGTCTCACCTTCTCTTCCACAGTGAGGTAATGTGAGAAGTCTGGGAGAGAGGTGACACTGGCTCAGATCTACTTCACCAAGCTCTCAGAAGCAGCTGTAGCTGACCTTAAGGCTCGCAGTAGTAACGTCTGGACGCCAGCTGATCTTGCTGGATGATCCTCACATATGTGGCGCTTCCTACATAATAGAATGTGTTCATTTGACTTTGTCTCGGGTCAACTAAGTTCTGTTGCACTTGTCAGTACATTAGCGCCCCCGGGCTCCTCAGTGGCAATCCAAGGTGATAATTTACTCCCTCTTTACGAGCAAAAACTATGGCTAACTAGTCAGTCTATCACCCAACCACTTGGGCTGGACGGTATAGAGCGACGGTCTCGCTTCATGCAGATCGGCGTTCAATCCCCGACCGTCCACAAGTGGTTGGGCACCATTTCTTGTCCCCCGTCCCATCCCAAACCCTTATCCTGACCAATTACAAGTGCAATATAGTCGTAATGGCTAGGCGCTTTCCCGCTGATAATCCCCCTGCCTCGTGTGTCCTCTCATGCATTCGGAGGCCAGAGTGGGACAGGATCCAGAGGAGATAGACTCTGATTCCATCACTGATTATGTGATTATATCTGAGCCAAGCTTGAGACACGTTACTGTTATGTCTTGAGGAGTTGAGTACAATCAACGACGACACAGTCACTTTCAATTCAGATTCATATTCTTTATTCAGGTAAAGGTACATCCATTGAGTTACATAACGATGGATTTTAAAGATAGAAATAGTACATATAATACATAAAGCCACTAGTACGCATAGCGTTTCGGGCAAGCTTAAATTAACAATTAAACAATTAGCGTGGCAGCTTAAGCCACATATACACTGGCTTGAGTGCGAGGAGTACAGTCAACAACTCTGGCAGACGAGTGCAGGCCCAGGTGTTTATATGAGTGCCACGTGGGCAGGACGGTAGAGCGACGATCTCGATTCATGCTGGTCAGCGTTCAATCCCCGACCGTCCAAGTGGTTGAGCACCATTCCTTCCCACCGTCCCATATCAAATCCTTATCCTGACCCCCCCTTCCCAGTGCTATATAATTGTAACGGCTTGGTGCTTTCTCCTGATAATTCCCCTCCCCCCCTCGTGTCATAACACCCGTCATCAATAACTCACACAATACAACTTTTCGTAAGTCATTAATTAAACCCTCGATATGAGCACAGGTAAAATTTCCAGGAAGTTTGTACCCCCCCCCCCAACCCCCCACCCCACCTTCCAAAAAAAGGGGGGCGAGGCAGAGTGATGCCTCTCCCAGACACGTCCTGCCTCGTCAGCTAGGGGGAGACATGAGGTAAAGAGCCAGGCAAGAAAGAGAGGAGATAAAGAGCCAGGGAAGAGAGAGATGAGGTAAAGAGCCAGGGAAGAGAGAGATGAGGTAAAGAGCCAGGGAAGAGAGAGAGGAGACACAGAGCCAGGGAAGAGAGAGAGGAGATAAAGAGCCAGGGAAGAGAGAGATGAGGTAAAGAGCCAGGGAAGAGAGAGATGAGGTAAAGAGCCAGGGAAGAGAGAGAGGAGACACAGAGCCAGGGAAGAGAGAGAGGAGATAAAGAGCCAGGGAAGAGAGAGATGAAGTAAAGAGCCAGGGAAGAGAGAGATGAGGTAAAGAGCCAGGGAAGAGAGAGAGGAGACACAGAGCCAGGGAAGAGAGAGAGGAGGTAAAGAGCCAGGGAAGAGAGAGATGAGGTAAAGAGCCAGGGAAGAGAGAGATGAGGTAAAGAGCCAGGGAAGAAAGAGAGGAGATAAAGAGCCAGGGAAGAGAGAGATGAGATAAATAGCCAGGGAAGAGAGAGATGAGGTAAAGAGCCAGGGAAGAGAGAGATGAGGTAAAGAGCCAGGGAAGAGAGAGAGGAGATACAGAGCCAGGGAAGAGAGAGAGGAGACACAGAGCCAGGGAAGAGAGAGATGAGGTAAAGAGCCAGGGAAGAGAGAGAGGAGACACAGAGCCAGGGAAGAGAGAGAGGAGACACAGAGCCAGGGAAGAGAGAGAGGAGACAAAGAGCCAGGGAAGAGAGAGAGGAGACACAGAGCCAGGGAAGAGAGAGAGGAGACACAGAGCCAGGGAAGAGAGAGAGGAGACACAGAGCCAGGGAAGAGAGAGAGGAGACACAGAGCCAGGGAAGAGAGAGAGGAGACACAGAGCCAGGGAAGAGAGAGAGGAGACACAGAGCCAGGGAAGAGAGAGAGGAGACACAGAGCCAGGGAAGAGAGAGAGGAGACACAGAGCCAGGGAAGAGAGAGATGAGGTAAAGAGCCAGGGAAGAGAGAGAGGAGACACAGAGCCAGGGAAGAGAGAGAGGAGACACAGAGCCAGGGAAGAGAGAGAGGAGACACAGAGCCAGGGAAGAGAGAGAGGAGACACAGAGCCAGGGAAGAGAGAGAGGAGACACAGAGCCCTCTACAGTACCGCACAAGCCACAAACTAGACTAATGGACTAACTAGCGGGACGTGAAGCTCATGTTGTCGTCTAATTAGATTGTGTTGACAGTCTAAGAGATCACAACAAACTTCCTCAAGAGGCCCCGAGAATGGCGATAATCGCGCCAGAGGAGCAACTAAGGCTGGGGATAGGGAGGACGGAGGGGGGGGGGGAGGGGGGAGGGACCCCTCACACTACACTGTGTGAAGCTACGGAGTCCACGACAACGCCAGCTAGTAGGGAGGACGACGCCAGCAAGTAGGGAGGACAACGCCAGCTAGTAGGGAGGACGACGCCAGCTAGTAGGGAGGACAACGCCAGCTAGTAGGGAGGACGACGCCAGCTAGTAGGGAGGACAACGCCAGCTAGTAGGGAGGACGACGCCAGCTAGTAGGGAGGACGACGCCAGCTAGTAGGGAGGACGACGCCAGCTAGTAGGGAGGACGACGCCAGCTAGTAGGGAGGACGACGCCAGCTAGTAGGGAGGACGACGCCAGCAAGTAGGGAGGACAACGCCAGCTAGTAGGAAGGACGACGCCAGCAAGTAGGGAGGACGACGCCAGCTAGTAGGGAGGACGACGCCAGCAAGTAGGGAGGACAACGCCAGCTAGTAGGGAGGACGACGCCAGCAAGTAGGGAGGACAACGCCAGCTAGTAGGGAGGACGACGCCAGCAAGTAGGGAGGACGACGCCAGCTAGTAGGGAGGACGACGCCAGCAAGTAGGGAGGACAACGCCAGCTAGTAGGGAGGACAACGCCAGCAAGTAGGGAGGACAACGCCAGCAAGTAGGGAGGACAACGCCAGCTAGTAGGGAGGACGACGCCAGCTAGTAGGGAGGACGACGCCAGCTAGTAGGGAGGACGACGCCAGCTAGTAGGGAGGACGACGCCAGCAAGTAGGGAGGACAACGCCAGCTAGTAGGGTGGACGACGCCAGCTAGTAGGGAGGACAACGCCAGCTAGTAGGGAGGACGACGCCAGCTAGTAGGGAGGACGACGCCAGCTAGTAGGGAGGACAACGCCAGCTAGTAGGGAGGACGACGCCAGCTAGTAGGGAGGACGACGCCAGCTAGTAGGGAGGACGACGCCAGCTAGTAGGGAGGACGACGCCAGCTAGTAGGGAGGACAACGCCAGCTAGTAGGGTGGACGACGCCAGCTAGTAGGGAGGACGACGCCAGCTAGTAGGGAGGACGACGCCAGCTAGTAGGAAGGACGACGCCACCAGAGACGACACACTCCACATGTGCATGTGTGCAGTTGTCCTAGACTATGTGACCAGTAGCCAGCACTGGCAGACTCTGGGTGCAATATGAGGATATCTTCAAGAGTACGACAGTGAATAAAGCAATTGCAAAGCTCCAGGTACCTCATGCCAACTGGTCTGAAAGGTCTAATAACTGGACATTTGGTGATGTAGTGTGGGAGATCATGCCGCAGTTCCTGCTCACAGAGTTTGCACCTGGAGTGCTCAGGATTGGGAGATCCGTCACCTGTAGCCACCTGCCACAGGTAACGGTAACCCAACCTGATCCTGGCAACCACTGTGTCGCACAGTCTAGTCCATGTTTTGTGCTGCCCATAAACATAGGTTTCTGATCTAAACAAATTATAGCTTTTTATTCTGGTGCTTTCAGGTCGTTGGGAGTCAGTATTTTCTCTCTGATCAGATCTGAGTGTTTGGACCAATACAGTTTTGACAGCAGAGATGGGGATACCTAGGTCTAATTCAACTACACGCTAATTTGGCTGCAATGTCTGTCTCATTATGATGGGTTATATTTATGTGTGAAGGTATCCATACAAAGGAGATTCGAGACCCTTTGCTCTGTGCAGCAATTAGGTCATTTATAATTGGGAGTATGAGGTTCTTGCTGCGATCTTCCACAAGTTCTCAATTGCCTGAAGAGCAGACTTTGAATCATAAAATATTATTCCTCCTCTTACGTTTGGTAGGGCGACGGTCTCGCGTCATGCAGGTCGGCGTTCATCCCCGACCGTCCAAGTGGTTGGGCACCATTCCTTTCCCCCGTCACATCTCAAATCCTTATCCTAACACTTACAAGTGATGTATAGTCGTAATAGCTTGGCGCTTTTCCCTACTTCCTCCTAATTTTTTCCTATTCTGGAAGCTGGTTGTAGTACCGCTAGTTGTGTTCGTGTGGAGGTCAGCGCGTTGTTTAACCTGACACTGATATTCTGTGTGTAAGTAAAACTTGATTTGTGGGGTATAGATAAAGAGGAATATCAGAGACAGGTAGATTGCACTTAAAAGGAATGTTGCGTTTGATGAGATTGTAAGCATTGTTGCTCAGCCATTTATCATAAAAGGAGTGAGTTGGTATGTCGGCACCAGTCAATAGGGTGTTAACAGCACTAAATAATTTGTCTGTGAGCAATGCAGGAGATGTAGGGTCTCTCATGACTTTAAGGCAAAAGGTAGTGTTAACTTGCATTATTCTCTCTAGTATGGTTGGAAGCTTCAGTTCTTCCCTCATGTTGATGATTCTTGTGCATCTTGGGGCACCAAGAATTATCCTCATGGCTTCATTCTGTACTACTTCAAGTTTGTCCAACACAGAGGCGGGGAAGTTAATTAGGTGTAAGGCATGATAATCAACTAGAGATCTAACAAACATCATATTGAATAATCTAGCATATTTAATATTGATACCAATAATCTTACCAGTAAGTGTTTTCAGTGGTTTAAGTCTGTCTTTTAACCTACGGTGTAGATCGTTTACAATGGCACTGTTAATACCAACGCCAAGGTATTTGTGCTGCCCACACGTTTCAATGTTCTGGTTGTTGACCTTGAAAGTTATAGGGACATGAGTTTTCTCTTGGGGATGGAGAACTCTGGATTTAGTTATAGAGATAACAAGACCACATTCAATGCTTTTAGCAGCGAGTGAATCCAGTAGAGCTTGCAGCCTAGTTTGGGTATTTGCAACAATTCATATGTCATCGGCATAACAGATGACGGCTTCGTCAGGTAGTGTGGGAATATTAATTGTTAATTTGTGCATCAAAACATTAAACAGTGTAGGGCTAGGCCCTCCACCCTGGGGTGTATCCAACTCAAAGGGCGCACAATGTTTACATTTGACCCCCTGGAATAGGACTGAGGCGGTTCTGTTACTCAGGTAACCCCTGAACCATGTCAATAGTCTTCCCGTAACTCCAAAAGAGGCTGGTTCTTCTAAAATTATTTCTCTGAACAGCCGTGACCTCTGATGTTCAGACAGTGCTCTTAATGCCTATAGCACCTCCACTCCTCACTGGTTCTGCTCTGCATTTCCTTCCATATCTTTCGCTCCATTATGTTGTTATTCTACTGTGCAAATTTGGGACCTGGCCCTCCAGTATCTTCCATGCATATATTATTTTATACATGGAATTATTATTTTATACATTTACTATTTTATACATTTCTTGTCTCCTTTCCAGAGAGTACATGTTGAGAGCTTTGAGACGGTCCCAATAATTTTGATGTTTTATCGTGTCTATATGTGCCGTATATGTTCTCTGTATTCCCTCTAATTCAGAGATCTCTCTCGCTCAGAAAGGTGAAGTGAGTATCGAGTAATACTCAAGACGGGACAACACAAATGATTTAAATAGTATGAGCATTGTTATGGGGTCTCTGGATGTGAACGTTCTCATACTCCATCCTATCATTTTCCTGGCCGCCGCCGCCATATTTGCTCGGTTATGTTCACTAAATGTCAGGTCGTCAGACATCATAATTCCAAGATCTTTTACATGTTGCTTTCCTTCTATGAGTAGGTCTGATTGTGTCCTGTACCCTGTGTTTTAAGTTCATCGTTTCCATCATACTTCAGTACTTGGAACTTATCACCGTTAAACATCATGTTATTTTCAGTTGCCCAAACGAAGACTTTTAATATCTGACATATCTGACGGTAGTTGTTCAGTGTCTTCTACAGTGGCAATTTTCATGCTGATTTTTGTATCATCTGCAAAGGATGACACGAAGCTGTGATTAGTATTTTTGTCTATATCCGAGATAAGAATGAGAAATAGCAGTGGTGCAAGGACTGTGCCCTGGGGTACAGAGCTTTTCATTGCACTTGGACTTGATCTTACTTGATTTACCATCACTCTCGGCATTCTGTTTGACAGAAAGTTGAAAACCCAACGCCCCACTTTACCCGTTATTCCTACTGATTTAATTTTATGGCCTAACACTCCATGGTCACATTTGTCGAATGTCCTTGCAAAGTCTGTGTATACAACATCTGCATTTTGCTTTCATTCTAAGGCTTCTGTGATTTTATCATAGTAGTTGAATAATTGTGAGAGACAGGATCTTCCTGCTCTAAATCCATGTTGTCCTGGGTTGTGTAGCTCATTATTTTCCATAAAACTGAAAATTGTATTCCTAATCACTCTTTCAAAAACTGTTATGTGTGATGTTAGTGCAACTAGTCTACAATGTTTTCTCAAAGCTTTACTACCCCCCCCCCCCCTTGTGCAGAGGATATATATATCTGCTGATTTAAGTGCTGCTGGTGACTCTCCCGTATCCAGGCTTGTATACAGATTTATCTCAGCCCAGCCTCCTGTTGTGGTAGTACTTACAGTAACGATCAGGACCATAGTACAGATACCGACGTACAACGCAATTAGCAAGTACAAATCGTTACAATTGAATTTGGACAAACCGGAAAACGATTTTCTAATTATATTGCAAAGACAAACTAACCTAACCTAATCTTCCTAGGCCTAATACACGCTATCTGAGGCCTAATATGTACATATATGTGCTATACTAGGCCTAGGAATATTGAAGTCTGTTGTTTAGCTTCATTTGTCAGCCTCTATAAAGTGAATAGTACAAAGTTCTACTATCTAATTGGTGAGTAGGTCAATGTTTGTACTATGGTTCACATAGTTACAAAACGGTACTGTCTAAAGAGGACATATATACACATTGTTACCTAGCAGTAAATAGGTACCTGGGAGTTAGTCAGCTGTCACGGGCTGCTTCCTGGGGGTGGAGGCCTGGTCGAGGACCGGGCCGCGGGGACACTAAAAAGCCCCGAAATCATCTCAAGATAACCTCAAGAAGAAGATAACACACACTAGACGGTTACCCGGAAGTGCCCAGGTCTGTCTGTCTACCTCCCTCCCCCCCCCCACACCGTTTTCCTCTCTCCCTCTCCCCTTCCCTCCCCTCTCTTTCCTCTCCTCTCTCTCTCTTCACATCTTCCCACATCTTCTCCCTCTTCCCAACATGTCCTCCCCTCAAACAACCAACCTTGTCCCTCCTTTCCTCTATTCCCCCCCCCCTTCTCCGTCCCCTCTTCCCCCCCCCTCATCTTACTTCTTCACTACATATACATATCATCTCCACTGTATATACAATCACCATAACCATCTTCACTACTCACCATCTTCATCACCGTAACCATCTTCACTGCTCACCATCTTCATCACCGTAACCATCTTCACTACTCACCATCTTCATCACCGTAACCATCTTCATCACCATAACCATCTTCATCACCGTAACCATCTTCATCACCGTAACCATCTTCATCACCGTAACCATCTTCACTACTCACCATCTTCATCACCGTAACCATCTTCATCACCATAACCATCTTCATCACCGTAACCATCTTCATCACCGTAACGATCTTCACTACTCACCATCTTCATCACCGTAACCATCTTCATCACCGTAACCATCTTCATCACCGTAACCATCTTCATCACCATAACGATCTTCACTACTCACCATCTTCATCTTGATATTTTGTAAAGTGTGGCACTGGTGCCGACCCCACCACCAGCCTATGTCCGTCCCGTACCCTAGACCATTCCCCTAGCAAAGTTGGGTGAGGCTAGCCCTAGGCGTCTGGCCCCCACCAATGGACAGATTGACAGATATTCTCTCGTGTATGTATAGAGAAAAAGATACCTTCTTGACTTGGTTCCCCCGAAAAGGGGGGTATTTTCTCCATCTCCCCCCCCCCCTCCTCCTAAAATTACAACTGGTGCATAAATGTTTCCTTCGGAGTAACTGTAACGGAGCCATCCAGTCCAAGTCGAGAAGAATTAATGGAATATTTATCTGGGTTCTTCCCTTTCATACGCTAATACATCCAGCGACGCGCACTATCCATTACCGCTCCCCCCTAACTCACTCACTCACTCACTCACTCACTCACTCACTCACTCTCTCACTCACTCACTCACTCACTCTCTCACTCACTCACTCACTCTCTCACTCACTCTCATTCACTCACTCACATTCACTCACTCACTCACTCACTCACTCACTCACTCACTCTCACTCACTCACTCTCTCACTCTCTCACTCTCATTCACTCACTCACTCACTCACTCACTCTCATTCACTCACTCACTCACTCTCACTCACTCACTCACTCACTCTCACTCTCTTTCTCTCCACAATCCTTGCAAGACGCTTTTTAGAAGATTTCCCCCTATCATTAGTCTTCTTGCTAAGTTGCTTCCATTCCCCTAGTCATTCACTCCCTCTCATCCTTCTTCCCCTTCCCTTATGCCAGTACCTTCCTTCCTGCCACTCAGAGCCCTCGGGGGCCAGGGAGACTACCACCACAGAGCCCTCGGGGGCCAGGGAGACTACCACCACAGAGCCCTCGGGGGCCAGGGAGACTACCATCACAGAGCCCTCGGGGGCCAGGGAGACTACCACCACAGAGCCCTCGGGGGCCAGGGAGACTACCACCACAGAGCCCTCGGGGGCCAGGGAGACTACCATCACAGAGCCCTCGGGGGCCAGGGAGACTACCACCACAGAGCCCTCGGGGGCCAGGGAGACTACCACCACAGAGCCCTCGGGGGCCAGGGAGACTACCGCCACAGAGCCCTCGGGGGCCAGGGAGACTACCACCACAGAGCCCTCGGGGGCCAGGGAGACTACCGCCACAGAGCCCTCGGGGGCCAGGGAGACTACCACCACAGAGCCCTCGGGGGCCAGGGAGACTACCACCACAGAGCCCTCGGGGGCCAGGGAGACTACCACCACAGAGCCCTCGGGGGCCAGGGAGACTACCACCACAGAGCCCTCGGGGGCCAGGGAGACTACCATCACAGAGCCCTCGGGGGCCAGGGAGACTACCACCACAGAGCCCTCGGGGGCCAGGGAGACTACCACCACAGAGCCCTCGGGGGCCAGGGAGACTACCACCACAGAGCCCTCGGGGGCCAGGGAGACTACCACCACAGAGCCCTCGGGGGCCAGGGAGACTACCACCACAGAGCCCTCGGGGGCCAGGGAGACTACCGCCACAGAGCCCTCGGGGGCCAGGGAGACTACCACCACAGAGCCCTCGGGGGCCAGGGAGACTACCACCACAGAGCCCTCGGGGGCCAGGGAGACTACCACCACAGAGCCCTCGGGGGCCAGGGAGACTACCACCACAGAGCCCTCGGGGGCCAGGGAGACTACCACCACAGAGCCCTCGGGGGCCAGGGAGACTACCGCCACAGAGCCCTCGGGGGCCAGGGAGACTACCACCACAGAGCCCTCGGGGGCCAGGGAGACTACCACCACAGAGCCCTCGGGGGCCAGGGAGACTACCACCACAGAGCCCTCGGGGGCCAGGGAGACTACCGCCACAGAGCCCTCGGGGGCCAGGGAGACTACCACCACAAAGCCCTCGGGGGCCAGGGAGACTACCACCACAGAGCCCTCGGGGGCCAGGGAGACTACCACCACAGAGCCCTCGGGGGCTAGGGAGACTACCACCACAGAGCCCTCGGGGGCTAGGGAGACTACCACCACAGAGCCCTCGGGAGCTAGGGAGACTACCACCACAGAGCCCTCGGGGGCCAGGGAGACTACCGCCACAGAGCCCTCGGGGGCCAGGGAGACTACCACCACAAAGCCCTCGGGGGCCAGGGAGACTACCACCACAGAGCCCTCGGGGGCCAGGGAGACTACCGCCACAGAGCCCTCGGGGGCCAGGGAGACTACCACCACAGAGCCCTCGGGGGCCAGGGAGACTACCGCCACAGAGCCCTCGGGGGCCAGGGAGACTACCACCACAAAGCCCTCGGGGGCCAGGGAGACTACCAACACAGAGCCCTCGGGGGCCAGGGAGACTACCACCACAAAGCCCTCGGGAGCCAGGGAGACTACCACCACAGAACCCTCGGGGGCCAGGGAGACTACCACCACAGAGCCCTCGGGGGCTAGGGAGACTACCAACACAGAGCCCTCGGGGGCCAGGGAGACTACCACCACAAAGCCCTCGGGGGCCAGGGAGACTACCAACACAGAGCCCTCGGGGGCCAGGGAGACTACCACCACAAAGCCCTCGGGGGCCAGGGAGACTACCAACACAGAGCCCTCGGGGGCCAGGGAGACTACCACCACAAAGCCCTCGGGGGCTAGGGAGACTACCACCACAGAGCCCTCGGGGGGCCAGTCGGTCCCCTTCCTCCCTCACCTGGTAGACAGCACACCTTACTCCACCACCGGGAGAAACTGTTCACTCTGGCACCAAAGAACACACCAAATAACTCCCGCCCTCCAAGTGATCACTGGGTTCCCATAGTCAGAGAAGGTGACAACCCTCCTCTATGCTACAGGGCAAGAATTGTTCAAGTTATTTGTCTTGGTGGGGGCTCTGTGGCACTCAGAGCCTGGCACACCAGCGGTGACCTGAGTGCACCCCAGACCTTGACTCTGGGGAGCAACTAAGGGTTCCCCTGAACAAATCCACAAGGGCCGTGACGAGGATTCGAACCTGCGTCCGGGAGCATCCCAGACACTGCCTTAATCGACTGAACTACGACAGGGAAGGGTTCCCCTGCTCAGAAAAACTATTACCACTCAATGCCAAAAATAATCCTGAATTCTCACAAATTCATCACCGTGATATTAGCCATGGAAGTTAACATTATTAGTTACATTGCCTAAGATACAAATTCAATTTGTAATATAATTATAAGGGGGAAAAAAATTATTCAGTTAAGAATATTTTTCAGATATTGTGTTCTTTCCAGAGAGTGTACCGTCTTGGAAGGAGTGGCACACACTTACAAAATCTTGCATTATGTACAACACTTACAAAATCTTGCATTATGTACAACACTTACAAAATCTTGCATTATGTACAACACTTACAAAATCTTGCATTATGTACAACACTTACAAAATCTTGCATTATGTACAACACTTACAAAATCTTGCATTATGTACAATACTTACAAAATCTTGCATTATGTACGACACTTACAAAATCTTGCATTATGTACAAATACTGTTGCCAATATTTATTTTATTTTAAGGAGAAAGAAATAAAACCTTTATGAATAATACAAAACCTCAAAAAGTTTCAGCAAAGTCTTACAAGCACTTTAAACTCCAGAGAATATTAAAAAAAAATATTGCTGAGAATGTGATTGAAGGCACTCAAGGAGATGGCATCAGGAGGGAACTAGAGAGTACAACAGCTGTCAATACACAATGTGGAGAACGTCATCACCTAAAGGGAACACTGTTCCACAACACTTACAACAAATTTTATTGAGAAAGTTTTCCTCAGCCTTCATATACACTGACATATTGTGCTTTATTGGCCTCCAAATATAATGACATTGTGCTGTATTTTCCAAATCAAATATTTGATCTAAATTTGTTAAAAAATCAGTATAAAATAACATGAATGTTTCATAATAGCAAAGACTCATTTTAATAAACTGTTTCTTGTTTAATTTACCACTTATACTTCATATTTACCCTTATACTTCATATTTACCCTTATACTTCATATTTACCCTTATACTTCATATTTACCCTTATACTTCATATTTACCACTTATACTTCATATTTACCCTTATACTTCATATTTACCCTTATACTTCATATTTACCCTTATACTTCATATTTACCCTTATACTTCATATTTACCCTTATACTTCATATTTACCCTTATACTTCATATTTACCCTTATACTTCATATTTACCCTTATACTTCATATTTACCCTTATACTTCATATTTACCCTTATACTTCATATTTACCCTTATACTTCATATTTACCACTTATACTTCATATTTACCCTTAAACTGAAGTGGATCTTTAGATTTGCTTTGGTTGAGAACTGTCAAAATGACTTGGGTAGCATTCTAGTTAACCATTCAACAGATTTAGGGCGCCTGATAGCTGAGTAGACAGTGCTTCGGATTCGTAGTCCTGAGGTTCCGGGTTCGATCCCCGGTGGAGACGGAGACAAATGGGCAAAATGTTTCTTTCACCCTGATGCCCTCCCCCCCTGTTACCTAGCAATAAATAGGTAACTGGGTGTTAGTCAGCTGTCACGGGCTGCTTCCTGGGGGTGGAGGCCTGGTCGAGGACCGGGCCGCGGGGACACTAAGCCCCGAAATCATCTCAAGATAACCATGATTGTCCATGGAAGCAATATTGGAAGGCAAGTCCATGAAAGATAACCATGTTATCCATTAATGGTTACCGTGGTTCCCTCGCTCTTATCAGTTCATGGTCCCCTTTACCGTCTTGCTCTCACACAAGTCTTCAAATAACAACAATTTTCCCATACGGTCTTCATGTCGATCTTCTTTAATTCTACTTTGTCTCTTGAATATGTTCTAAAGGGGCAGCCCTAATTTTACACACATTTATTTGTTCAATAACTCCATTTTATCATGCCCAATGTCTTGGGCTGGACGATAGAGCGACGGTCTCGCTTCATGCAGGTCGACGTTCAATCCCCTATACCGTCTAAGTGGTTGAGCACCATTCCTTTCCCCCGTCCCATCCCAAACCCTTATCCTGACCCCTTCCCAGTGCTATATGATCATACTTAGCTATCTAAGTGCTGTCTCCTGATAGTTCTCTTCTCTTATCTTCCATTTTATCATAGTCAAACTTGCATGTATTTGTTTGTCTATGTCTCAAAATTAGGGCATCTGAAATAGCCAAGATAGATTCTGTTTGTATCCACCAGTATCCACCAGAGCCGGTCGGCCGAGCGGACAGCACGCTGCACTTGTGATCCTGTGGTCCTGGGTTCGATCCCAGACGCCGGCGAGAAACAATGGGCAGAGTTTCTTCACCCTATGCCCCTGTTACCTAGCAGTAAAATAGGTAGCTGAGTGTTAGTCAGCTGTCACGGGCTGCTTCCTGGGGGTGGAGGCCTGGTCGAGGACCGGGCCGCGGGGACACTAAAATGCCCCGAAATCATCTCAAGATAATCTCAAGATAACCAATTTGAAGGAGGCAAATTCACAGAAATAACAAAGCTTACGAGACATCTAGCACAAGAAGTTAATTATACTAAATTGGTTCTTAAAAAGATCAATTTCAACATATTAATGGTTGTTTCAGTATCAGGTACAGGTTAAGTCTATATGAAACAATTCTTGTTGAGGCTAATTTTTATGAAATATAAACCCAAGAAGAAAAATTACAATGCACAATAACATTAAATTATGAAAAACTGAAAGAAAATATTGAAAATAACCTAAGAAATAACAGTAAAACTAACAAGGCCGCCTGGACCCCCCCCCCCTCACTTATGGTATGCGTGACAGAGAAGCCAAGACTGTCACCATAGATCTTCCAGCTGTGTCCAGCAGAGTCCACTCCGGCGCTGGATCCCGCCAAACACACACCGAAACTACGACGTGGGTACAACGTTCGGACAAGTTGTAACACCGAACCAGTTATAACAACCAATATAGCAAGTTGTAACAACGTTCTAATACGTCATAAACACGTTAAGCCAAGATGTAACAACTTTATTACAAGTTGTAACAAGCGGAAAATAGAGACAGTCTCGGTTTGTGTTTCCAGGGACATGTCATCACCAACCACCAAGAGTGACCCTTTGGTCTCTTGGCTCTCCCGCCGTTTACAAATACTAACGATTCTCCAGACAATTTCAGACATTTTGGATCTATGGCGTGACAGGAGAGTGTACTTGCAGGCCAGGGTCTTATTTAATGCTTTAATTAACAGCATTGTTCACTTACTCATACTGGAGACGACCTCGGAGGTACTTAGGGACAAACTCAAATTCCTCAACAGTCAACAGGGCCAGGGAGACTACCACCACAGAGCCCTCGGGGGCCAGGGAGACTACCACCACAGAGCCCTCGCGGGCCAGGGAGACTACCACCACAGTGCCCTCGGGGGCCAGGGAGACTACCACCACAGAGCCCTCGGGGGCCAGGGAGACTACCGCCACAGAGCCCTCGGGGGCCAGGGAGACTACCACCACAGAGCCCTCGGGGGCCAGGGAGACTACCACCACAGAGCCCTCGGGGGCCAGGGAGACTACCGCCACAGAGCCCTCGGGGGCCAGGGAGACTACCACCACAGAGCCCTCGGGGGCCAGGGAGACTACCACCACAGAGCCCTCGGGGGCCAGGGAGACTACCGCCACAGAGCCCTCGGGGGCCAGGGAGACTACCACCACAGAGCCCTCCGGGGCCAGGGAGACTACCGACACAGAGCCCTCGGGGGCCAGGGAGACTACCACCACAGAGCCCTCGGGGGCCAGGGAGACTACCACCACAGAGCCCTCGGGGGCCAGGGAGACTACCGCCAGAGCCCTCGGGGGCCAGGGAGACTACCACCACAGAGCCCTCGGGGGCCAAGGAGACTACCACCACAGAGCCCTCGGGGGCCAGGGAGACTACCACCACAGAGCCCTCGCGGGCCAGGGAGACTACCACCACAGAGCCCTCGGGGGCCAGGGAGACTACCACCACAGAGCCCTCGGGGGCCAGGGAGACTACCACCACAGAGCCCTCGGGGGCCAGGGAGACTACCGCCAGAGCCCTCGGGGGCCAGGGAGACTACAACCACAGAGCCCTCGGGGGCCAAGGAGACTACCACCACAGAGCCCTCGGGGGCCAGGGAGACTACCACCACAGAGCCCTCGGGGGCCAGGGAGACTACCACCACAGAGCCCTCGGGGGCCAGGGAGACTACCACCACAGAGCCCTCGCGGGCCAGGGAGACTACCACCACAGAGCCCTCGGGGGCCAGGGTGACTACCACCAAAGAGCCCTCGGGGGCCAGGGAGACTACCACCAAAGAGCCCTCGGGGGCCAGGGTGACTACCACCAAAGAGCCCTCGGGGGCCAGGGAGACTACCACCAAAGAGCCCTCGGGGGCCAGGGAGACTACCACCAAAGAGCCCTCGGGGGCCAGGGAGACTACCACCAAAGAGCCCTCGGGGGCCAGGGTGACTACCACCACAGAGCCCTCGGGGGCCAGGGAGACTACCACCAAAGAGCCCTCGGGGGCCAGGGTGACTACCACCACAGAGCCCTCGGGGGCCAGGGAGACTACCACCAAAGAGCCCTCGGGGGCCAGGGTGACTACCACCACAGAGCCCTCGGGGGCCAGGGAGACTACCACCAAAGAGCCCTCGGGGGCCAGGGAGACTACCACCACAGAGCCCTCGGGGGCCAGGGTGACTACCACCACAGAGCCCTCGGGGGCCAGGGAGACTACCACCACAGAGCCCTCGGGGGCCAGGGAGACCCAAGACAGGCACTTCAGTGGTCTTGACAGGCACTCCGAAGGAGATGTCAAGTGTTCTGTCACATGACATTTTTTACCAAAGGTTGAGTGCGTGGGCGAGACGAGACAGGCAGGAGCGGACAGACGGACAGCGACATCCGAGACAGGAGAGATTAGCCTGAGCCACTCTGCATACACACCCCGTAACTATGTGTATGAGGGCCAGTGCTTGGCACCTGAGGGCCAGTGCTTGGCACCTGAGGGCCAGTGCTTGGCACCTGAGGGCCAGTGCTTGGCACCTGAGGGCCAGTGCTTGGCACCTGAGGGCCGGTGCTTGGCACGGGCGTGGTGTTGGAGTACGTCAGGCCCGCACGGGTACACTCGCCCCCACCTACACACACCGCCCAGAGAGCGTACACACGGGTTTACTGCCACCAATAATGAGCCGTCTTCATCGACACTATGAGAAAAATAGCAGGTGTGTGTTGACTGAAGATTCTAACCAGGGAAATGTACGCATAGGGCCACCGTTGTTTACATTGGAACACAACATTGGACGCAAGCTTGCCAATAAAGAAGGCACTGTTCACTGAAACTCTGTCTGCGCATTTATAAGTTCCTGGCACTGCCCGGCGACGGGTCTGGCAGTGCTGCCACACACCAACACAACTCCCACTTTATCAGAGCCATAAACTATTGTGATAAACACAATCAAAATGGCACTGCCGCCCTCCCTGGCCGTCAGGCACCATGGGCCAGCAGTGACCACGTTGCCTGCCTCCCTCCCTGGCCGTCAGGCACCATGGTCCAGCAGTGACCACGCTGCCTGCCGCCCTCCCTGGCCGTCAGGCACCATGGGCCAGCAGTGACCACGTTGCCTGCCGCCCTCCCTGGCCGTCAGGCACCATGGTCCAGCAGTGACCACGCTGCCTGCCGCCCTCCCTGGCCGTCAACTTTAAGACCAGGTGACCCACTTCAGCGTCCCTTGCTCACTCATTTAATCATGTATAACTGTCGTCTCTGCTCGTCCAGTTTTCTCAGGTGGTCCGCCCCGCTCCGTCACTTCCTATTGGCTGATACATTGTCATACTGGCGTTGTGCCTATAAATACTAGATTCCCCAGTGCTATGGCTGCCCAGCGCTATGGCTGCCCAGCGCTATGGCTGCCCAGTGCTATGGCTGCCCAGTGCTATGGCTGCCCAGTACTATGGCTGCCCCAGTGCTATGGCTGCCCAGTGCTGGCTGCCCAGCGCTATGGCTGCCCAATGCTATGGCTGCCCAGCACTATGGCTGCCCAGCACTATGGCTGCCCAGTACTATGGCTGCCCAGTACTATGGCTGCCCCAGCACTATGGCTGCCCAGTACTATGGCTGCCCAGTACTATGGCTGCCCAGTACTATGGCTGCCCAGTACTATGGCTGCCCAGTACTATGGCTGCCCCAGCACTATGGCTGCCCAGTACTATGACTGCCCAGCACTATGGCTGCCCAGCACTATGGCTGCCCAGCACTATGGCTGCCCAGCACTATGGCTGCCCAGCACTATGGCTGCCCAGCACTATGGCTGTCCAGCACTATGGCTGCCCAGTGCTATGGCTGCCCAGTGCTATGGCTGCCCAGTGCTACGCTGACAACTTTTGTTCGAACCACAACGCTGTAAATGCTTCACCCACGTACTACAAATAATCGCCAACAGAACCTAAACACCTAACCTAACCAGTGCCTAAATATACACAGTATGCTAATATATTACAATATTAATATATATTTGAGAAAACTTCTAGTTTAAATGAAGAGCATGTTAAGATTGACGAATGCGTCTTTGGGGGTCGACCGCTGGATGGAATGGCCATAGAGTAAGGACGGGACGTATCTCTTTATCGCTCACATTCGTCGTTCCTGCGGCCCTTATCGCTCTCTCTACCGTTCATTACGCCTCTGCCTCTCCCCCTCACTGCCTCACCCTCACTGCCTCTCCCCCTCACTGCCTCTCCCCCTCACTGTCTCTCCCCCTCACTGCCTCTCACCCTCACTGCCTCTCCCCCTCACTGCCTCTCACCCTCACTGCCTCTCACCCTCACTGTCTCTCCCCCTCACTGCCTCTCACCCTCACTGCCTCTCACCCTCACTGCCTCTCCCCCTCACTGAATCTCCCCCTCACTGCCTCTCCCCCTCACTGCCTCTCCCCCTCACTGCCTCTCCCCCTCACTGCCTCTCCCCCTCACTGCCTCTCCCCCTCACTGTCTCTCCCCCTCACTGCCTCTCCCCCTCACTGCCTCTCCCCCTCACTGCCTCTCACCCTCACTGCCTCTCCCCCTCACTGCCTCTCCCCCTCACTGCCTCTCACCCTCACTGTCTCTCCCCCTCACTGCCTCTCACCCTCACTGCCTCTCCCCCTCACTGCCTCTCACCCTCACTGTCTCTCCCCCTCACTGCCTCTCCCCTTCACTGCCTCTCACCCTCACTGCCTCTCACCCTCACTGCCTCTCACCCTCACTGAATCTCCCCCTCACTGCCTCTCCCCCTCACTGCCTCTCCCCCTCACTGCCTCTCCCCCTCACTGTCTCTCCCCCTCACTGCCTCTCCCCCTCACTGCCTCTCCCCCTCACTGCCTCTCCCCCTCACTGCCTCTCCCCCTCACTGCCTCTCACCAACACTGCCTCTCACCAACACTGCCTCTCACCAACACTGCCTCTCACCAACACTGCCTCTCACCAACACTGCCTCTCCCCCTCACTGCCTCTCACCAACACTGCCTCTCACCCTCACTGCCTCTCACCAACACTGCCTCTCACCAACACTGCCTCTCACCAACACTGCCTCTCCCCCTCACTGCCTCTCCCCCTCACTGCCTCTCACCCTCACTGCCTCTCACCCTCACTGCCTCTCACCAACACTGCCTCTCACCAACACTGCCTCTCCCCCTCACTGCCTCTCCCCCTCACTGCCTCTCCCCCTCACTGCCTCTCCCCCTCACTGCCTCTCACCAACACTGCCTCTCACCAACACTGCCTCTCACCAACACTGCCTCTCACCAACACTGCCTCTCACCCTCACTGCCTCTCACCAACACTGCCTCTCACCAACACTGCCTCTCACCAACACTGCCTCTCACCAACACTGCCTCTCACCAACACTGCCTCTCACCAACACTGCCTCTCACCCTCACTGCCTCTCACCAACACTGCCTCTCACCAACACTGCCTCTCACCAACACTGCCTCTCACCCTCACTGCCTCTCACCAACACTGCCTCTCACCAACACTGCCTCTCACCAACACTGCCTCTCACCCTCACTGCCTCTCACCAACATTGCCTCTCCCCCTCCCTCACAATATGAGTGTCGAGGACAGGCGGCCTGTACGGTGTTTACAAGGGAGGCTGGTGACGTCACAGGGCCGGCCCTACACCACCTCCCTCAACCCCCCCCCCCCCCCCCAACATGCACGTGTTACCGCGTGTAAACTGCTGTTGATGATTGTGTAAACCAAATTCTGCAGGTGTTTCCAGGAGAGTTGTGAGTGATAATGTTTGTATAGCGAGCAGTGAGTGTGGAGGCTGGCCGGGGGAGCCAGCGCCACCCACCCACACACATTATTAATACCACAATATTTGTAAACAGTCTACCACCACCTTCAAGCGTCGAGTTTCCATTCCCAGGCGAGTTTTAATGGGTGCGGTGTCGGGTGAGGTGATCTACACGCTCTGATAACTGTACGCCGCCGACCATAACATGGGGCGCCATACACACGGCCCGCCTCACTAACCATGTATCACTTAACGCCGCCATTATGGGGCACTATATTGTATGACGCGCCCCGCCATCACCCCGGCTGCTGGGGGCGGCGCTCCTGGCTCCACCCCGGCTCCTGGGGGCGGCGCTCCTGGCTCCCCCCGGCTCCTGGGGGCGGCGCTCCTGGCTCCCCCCGGCTCCTGGGGGCGGCGCTCCTGGCTCCCCCCGCCCCTCACCATTCACTCTATAACATAAATGGTGAAGCTACAGTGACGCGAACCAAGTTACAGCACCGCTCCTGTGCCAGGTAAGTCCACTACGGGCTCACCGTAGCCCGTGCTACTTATCTTGAGGTTATCTTGAGATGATTTCGGAGCTTTTTAGTGTCCCCGCGGCCCGGTCCTCGACCAGGCCTCCACCCCCAGGAAGCAGCCCGTGACAGCTGACTAACACCCAGGTACCTATTTTACTGCTAGGTAACATGGGCATAGGGTGAAAGAAACTCTGCCCATTGTTTCTCGCCGGCGCCTGGGATCGAACCCAGGACCACAGGATCACAAGTCCAGTGTGCTGTCCGCTCGGCCGACCGGCTCCCGTTCTTGCAACTTTGAACTTTTTGTTCCCAGTAGCTAAATCTATAACAACAACAACAGTGACGGTACAATGACAGAAGAACTACAATGATGATAGAGAGCAGGTGGTGAAGGGCCAAGTGTGTTCATCTCTCCCCGTTCTTCCGCTGTTACTCACTTGTGAACATTGTTCCTCCGTCCTCTTGGTCCATTCCTCCAAGGAATCTTGTACGTCGCGACTACGTCTCCTCTATATTCTCTCGTCTTCTGTGTGCTGGCGTCCAGTTTCTTCCCCTCAGTCTCCCTTAGGTCAGGAACACCCTTGTTCAATATCGTTGGACGTTCCCTCGTTTAGGCGAGGGGTGTACACACGTGTGTGAGGGGTGTACACAGGTGTGTGAGGGTGTACACAGGTGTGTGAGGGTGTACACACGTGTGTGAGGGTGTACACACGTGTGTGAGGGTGTACACACGTGTGTGAGGGTGTACACACGTGTGTGAGGGGTGTACACAGGTGTGTGAGGGTGTACACACGTGTGTGAGGGGTGTACACAGGTGTGTGAGGGTGTACACACGTGTGTGAGGGTGTACACACGTGTGTGAGGGTGTACACACGTGTGTGAGGGTGTACACACGTGCGTGAGGGTGTACACACGTGTGAGGGTGTACACACGTGTGTGAGGGTGTACACACGTGTGTGAGGGTGTACACACGTGTGTGAGGGTGTACACACGTGTGTGAGGGTGTACACACGTGTGTGAGGGTGTACACACGTGTGTGAGGGTGTACACACGTGTGTGAGGGTGTACACAGGTGTGTGAGGGTGTACACACGTGTGTGAGGGTGTACACACGTGTGTGAGGGTGTACACACGTGTGTGAGGGTGTACACACGTGTGAGGGGTGTACACACGTGTGTGAGGGTGTACACACGTGTGTGAGGGGTGTACACACGTGTGTGAGGGTGTACACACGTGTGTGAGGGGTGTACACACGTGTGTGAGGGTGAACACACGTGTGTGAGGGTGAACACACGTGTGTGAGGGTGTGTGTACACACGTGTGTGAGGGGTGTACACAGGTGTGTGAGGGTGTACACAGGTGTGTGAGGGTGTACACAGGTGTGTGAGGGTGTACACGTGTGTGAAGGTGCACACACGTGTGTGAGGGTGTACACAGGTGTGTGAGGGTGTACACAGGTGTGTGAGGGTGTACACATGTGTGTGAGGGTGTACACACGTGTGTGAGGGTGTACACAGGTGTGAGGGTGTACACACGTGTGTGAGGGTGTACACGCGTGTGTGAGGGTGTACACAGGTGTGTGAGGGTGTACACGTGTGTGAGGGTGTACACAGGTGTGTGAGGGTGTACACGCGTGTGTGATGGTGTACACGCGTGTGTGAGGGTGTACACAGGTGTGTGAGGGTGTACACAGGTGTGTGAGGGTGTACACAGGTGTGTGAGGGTGTACACACGTGTGTGTGAGGGTGTACACACGTGTGTGTGAGGGTGTACACACGTGTGTGTGAGGGTGTACACACGTGTGTGAGGGTGTACACACGTGTGAGGGTGTACACAGGTGTGTGAGGGTGTACACACGTGTGTGAGGGTGTACACACGTGTGTGTGAGGGTGTACACACGTGTGTGTGAGGGTGTACACACGTGTGTGTGAGGGTGTACACACGTGTGTGTGAGGGTGTACACACGTGTGTGTGAGGGTGTACACACGTGTGTGAGGGTGTACACACGTGTGTGAGGGTGTACACACGTGTGTGAGGGTGTACACACGTGTGTGAGGGTGTACACACGTGTGTGTGAGGGTGTACACACGTGTGTGTGAGGGTGTACACACGTGTGTGGAAGGGTGTACACACGTGTGTGAGGGTATACACACGTGTGTGAGGGTGTACACACGTGTGTGAGGGGGTGTACACAGGTGTGTACTCACCTATTTGTACTCGCCTAATTGTACTCACCTAATTGTGCTTGCGGGGGTTGAGCTCTGGCTCTTTGGTCCCGCCTCTCAACTGTCAATCAACAGGTGTACAGGTTCCATAGCCTATTGGGCTCTATCATATCTACACTTGAAACTGTGTATGGAGTCAGCCTCCAACACATTACTGCCTAATGCATTCCATTTGTCAACCACTCTGACACTGAAAAAGTTCTTTCTAATATCTCTGTGGCTCATTTGGGCACTCAGTTTCTACCTGTGTCCCCTTGTGCGTGTGCCCCTTGTGTTAAATAGCCCGTCTTTATCTACCCTGTTAATTCCTCTGAGAATCTTGTAGGTGGTGATCATGTCCCCCCTAACTCTTCTATCTTTTAGCGACGTGAGGTTTAATTCCCGTAGTCTCTCCTCGTAGCTCATACCTCTCAGCCCGGGTACTAGTCTGGTGGCAAACCTTTGAACTTTTTCCAGTTTGGTCTTATCCTTCACTGGATATGGACTCCATGCTGGTGCCGCATACTCCAGGATTGGTCTGACATATGTGGTATATAATGTTCTGAAAGATTCCTTACACAAGTTTCTAAAGGCCGTTCTTATGTTAGCCAACCTGGCATATGCTGCTGCTGTTATTCTCTTGATATGAGCATCAGGGGACAGGTCTGGCGTGATATCAACCCCCAGGTCTCTCTCTCTCTCTCTGACTCGTGTAGAATTTCATCTCCGAAATGATACCTTGTAACTGGCCTCCTGCTCCCTACACCTATCTTCATTACATTACATTTGCTTGGGTTAAACTCTAACAACCATTTGTTCGACCAATCCTTTAGTTTGTCTAGGTCTTCTTGAAGCCTCAAGCAGTCCTCCTCTGTCTTAATCCTTCTCATAATTTTGGCATCGTCAACAAACATTGAGATGAATGAGTCTATACCCTCCGGGAGAACGTTCACGTATATCAGAAACAGGATAGGACCGAGTACAGAGCCCTGTGGGATTCCACTGGTGACTTCACGTCAATCTGAGGTCTCACCCCTCACTGTAACTCTTTGCTTCCTATTGCTTAGGTATTCTCTTATCCACTGGAGCACTTTACCAGTTACTCCTGCCTGTCTCTCCAGCTTATGTACCAGCCTCTTATGGGGGACTGTATCAAAGGCTTTCCGACAGTCCAAAAAAATGCTGTCTGCCCAGTCTTCTCTTTCTTGCTTAATCTTTGTCACCTTATCGTAGAATTCTATTAAGCCAGGAAGGCAAGATTTACCCTCCCTGAACCCATGTTGGCGATTTGTCACGAAGTCTCTTCTCTCCAGATGTGTTACTAAATTTTTTCTCACGATCTTCTCCATCACCTTGCATGGTATACAAGTTAAGGACACTGGCCTGTAGTTCAGTGCCTCTTGTCTGTCACCCTTTTTGTATATTGGGACCACATTAGCCGCCTTCCATATTTCTGGTAGGTCTCCCGTCTCCAGTGAGCACTATGGAGAGTGGCAAGCAGAGTGCCTCTGCACACTCTTTCAATACTTCAATACCCATGGCAAGATCCCATCTGGACCAACAGCCTTTCTCACATCCAGATCCAACAGGTGTCTTTTGACCTCATCTCTCGTAATTTCGAACCCTTCCAAGGCCGCCTGATTTACTACCCTTTCTCCTAGCGCAGTGACCTCACCATGTTCTATTGTCAAGACCTCCTGGAACCTCTTGTTGAGTTCCTCACACACCTCTTTATCATTCTCTGTATAACTGTCCTCGCCTGTTCTAAGTTTCATTCCCTGTTCTTTCACTGTTGTTTTCCTCCTGATGTGACTGTGGAGTAGCTTTGGATCGGTCTTGGCTTTGCTTGCTATATCATTTTCATAATTTTTCTCTGCTTCCCTTCCCACACTAACATACTCATTCCTGGTTCTCTGCTATCTCTCTCTGATTTCTGGTGTTCTGTTATTTCGGAAGTTCCTCCACGCCCTTTTGTTCAGTCCCTTTGCTTCCATACATGCCCTGTTAAACCATGGATTCTTCTTTTGCTTCTCGGATTTTTCCCTTTGGGCTGGGACAAACCTGTGTTCTGCCTCCTGACACTTTTGGGTGACACAGTCCATCATGTCGTGTACCGACATCTAAATCTTTCCCTTAGGAAACTTCTCATCCCCTCATAATTCCCCTTTCGGTATGCCAGTCTTTTGTTTTCTAGTTCTTTTTGGGGGGAGATAAGTCCTAGCTCTACCAAGTACTCAAAGATCATTACACT